>NC_056732.1:233158426-233238426 GCF_019279795.1 Protopterus annectens | reverse complement strand
CCAAGGCATACCTTTTGTAGGTCAGTGGCATTTTTGTTAAAAGGAAGTAAGAGTATACATCACTGGGTCAGGATTAACAAGTTGGTATGGAATGATATGGCATTTTGGTTATCTTTTTTGGGGCATTTTAATTGTGTCGCTTTCTCGTAGGTGGATTGGGTTGGTTAAGTGGAACTGCAGTTGTTCACGGATACAGCTGGGGGTATTTGAATGGGTGTGTTGTTTGGGGGGGAATGGTTTATGGCTTTTGGCTGGTGGATTGGAAAGATGAGTGGAAAAGGGATGCTGCCTTTTTGGAGGTAATGCCAATCTGGGTTGTGTTGGTAGTTTGGCAGGAGCAATTGAGGGAAAAAGGTTCATTTTTAACTCTGATAAAATGGAGGTGGTGCAAGTTTTGGTTGAGAGAGGGTAAGTTGGTAATGGGTAACTGGTTTATCCAGGTAATGAAAAGGACATTGTGTTGCATGGATTTTCTATGTGAGAGATTTTCTACTCAATTATTCCGTATTGGTAGGGCTTTGGATTTGTAGAGGTAAGACAGGTCTGTTGAGGTCATTTGGAGAGTGGGAAGGTGGTCATAAATGCCTTTTTATTTTATGTTAAGTAATGGATACAACTGATAATTAATATTTTTTTTTGTCTTTCAGGAAAGGAGACTGTCATCTTGGGCCATTTGTATATCCAATGGGTGGTGAAGAGGGCAGCAGTTAGGATGGATGGAAAGGGTTTGGGTTTGCGTGGATTGTAGTGGTCAGTTAGATGGCATAGGATTAGACATCTTGGGTGGAATCAGCTTTTGGATGAAATTGAAGTGATATGGTCATGGATGGGATTGCCATGGATATTGGTGATACATTTGGCTGGTAATGATTTAGGATCAATTCCTAAGACTCAGTTGGTGTATAGCATAAGGGAGAATTTGGTTAGCTTGCAGAGGTTATATCCAGGTATGCCATTGTGTGGTCAGACATAGTATTCCATTTGTGCTGGCAGAATGCTTTAACTTAAAGGCTTTGGAGCATGCACAAAGGTTTTTTAACCATCGGTTGGCACGGCAATTGGAGGCATTAGGTACGTATACAATAGAACACCGGGATTTCGATGACAGGAACTCTGGTTTAGATCTGATGGGGTGCACTTGACTGAGTTTAGTTTAGACTTGTTTAATGTATATTTAGGTTTATTTCTTGAAGGTTTGGTGAATAGTTATGTAGGAAGGGGTTACAGCCTGTGGTCAGGCTGGTGGGCCGAGAAGAGGAACAGGCTTGTCCTTCTATTCCATCTCTTGGCGATGCAAGGATTTGGGGAAATAAAGTGAGCAGTAGGATGGTGCTTGATTGATAAATAAGTGAGCGGAGGTATGGACGCTGCTTATTTGGGTAGGGTAAGCAGGGTGCCCTGCCCTGATGTACGTTATAAGGAATTTCACATGTTGTAATTACAAGGTTATTATGTTATAATAATATTTGAAATTATGTAATAAGGTTCTGCTTAAATTAATAATGGTCATCGAATGTCGGTTGGTGTCGTGTATTTTTGAAGGGGACTGGGACAAATGAGGTTTGGAAGCAAACAATTTGTCCAGAGACATCTTTGGTAAGGGTATAAAGAGTAAAAATAAGGTGGGGTAGGCGTTTTTAGGTTAGTGATTTAAGGTTATGCAATAGAGGTAGGTTTGTTTAGTTGGAAAAGGAAGGATTAATTTATCAGGGGAGTATAGAGAAAGAGCGGTTGATGTAGGATAGGACTTAGAAGTTTATAGGAGTGTAACTGTTATGAGTAACTGTATATGGCATGGACTTGTTGCCCACCCTCCCTTCCCCATTTTCTGTTTGGTATAGTTATGGAGGTGGGTATTGGGTGGAGAAGATGGGCAGGCTTGTCCCTCTTCTGTCCCCCCCCTTGGTGATGCAATGATTTGGGGAAATAAAGTGAGCAGTAGGACGCTGTTTGATTTCTAAATAAGTGAGCGGAGGTATGCATGCTACTTATTTGGGCATAGTGACCGGGGTCTGCTGCCCTGGTGTACATTATAAGGAATTGTACATGTTGTTATTACAAGGCTATTATGTTATAACAGTATTTGAAATAACGTAATAAAGTTATGTTTAAATTAATAAAGTAATTAAATGTCAGTTGGTGTCATGTGTAATACTGAAGGGGACCAGGACAATGCATATTTTGGAAATCCTTGCTGCGACATTGTCTTATTCATTCGCATGTACTTTTCTCCCAGTATGTAATAACCTCAGAGGTTTTATAAGATGTAGGTGCTGAAGATACATTTTGCTGAACAGGAGAGTGTGTGGTATTTTATTTTCTTACTTTATTGTCTAATCTAAACTTAAACCATTGCTGCCTTGCTCTAGTTCTCAGTGAAAAGAGAAGAAACTTCCAATGACTGGCAACTATCAAATTAAACCCATTTCTTTTTTTTCCGTTGTTTACATATTTTGATTAACTTTTCTTCAGTTACTTTATTAGTAAATTAATTTTTCTGTTTCTTGTCCAAGGGTGGGATTTATAGTCATTGTATGCAATGCATAATGTTAGTGTATTGTAGGAGGTATGGAAGCTTGCCTGTGCCATCCAAACATGGCACCACCACATCCATGCCATGGAAGGAGTGTCTTCTTTGTTCCTAGGATATCTGTGATAAACGCAGGTGTTAGTCATATTCCTTGTAGTACAACTTTACAATATTCTGACTTAGAATCAGAACTGACAACGTGCTTCACATTGCAGCACAACGAGTGGACCATATCAACTGATTCATTGCCTGTGCATCATTGCCATCTTGACTAAATCCTAAGAACAATAAATAGACATAAGCAGAAGACCCCCAACTCTTAATATGACAACACATAAGTAAAATAACATGCAGCAGGTATGTGAGTAAAAATAGAGAAATCTACAACTAATCCCAGAATAAGGTGATGTGCATGGAGCAGCAACAGGCAGGGGTGCTCCTAGTCCTCTGCAGCTGAGTGTACTATAACAGTATTAATAACATCACCCACCACTATAGATTACATAATGAGACACATAACAACTACTGCTGAATTACATGAATCGTGGTATGTTGTTGTACATGCTATGAGGTACACCATCACGAGTGGCACTTTGCACACCAGCTATGAGCACTGACATACTGTACAATGGGCAGTAGCTGAGAAGATTGGCCACACTTACAGCAGCCAGTAGGATATGTATATAGAACATGTGGCATACTACTGGGCTGTGGTACCATGTACAGGCTGTTGGTGAGCTCTATCTGCTGTTACATGATCCAGTACACCAGAAATGGCAGTACTTGTGCCAGTGTTGTGCAGTTATGGACATCACCTGCCTACCCACTGTGGCAGTGCTTACTATACTCATGGATATTCACATGCCAGGCAGGATAAAAAATGGCAATCACAAATAAACCTTCTGTATCCTACTGTAGGATTCTTAGATGCAGATTAATTTGGACTAAGACTACTCTAGACCACAGACACACACACACACACACACACACACACACACACACACACACACACACACACACACACACACACACACTGATATTACTGCTGTGATGTATGCTGTCTACCGACACTTAGCTGGTATTCACAGTGCATGTGTATGGTTCTAGTTTCCAACTACCACTGTGAGATATACCACATAAGGGAAGCACTTCTCTTTTCCTCTACCACACTGCCACATTATTTGAATGCCTACATTGCTACAGTCTAGTGCAGGGTACACAGGCTATGGGACTATGCAAATGTGGCATCACTATTTTATTTTATTGGACATTTTTTAACTGGGTTAGTCTGACTGGGCAGGAAAGCCCTTTTTCAGCAGAGACCCGAGGAGAAAAGCTCCAGACATAAAAAGTATAAACAATACAAAAAAGTTTAAAATGCACAAAAAATAGATAAGCAGAACAAAAACATAATATGAATATAAAGCAAAATTATAAGTAAAATCAGGGTAGATCTATGCTATACTGGCAGTGAAACAAACTGCTAATCAGAAGTCATAAGATTGTTGTTGAGAGTAAGAGCATAGTTAATCATTAGGCAGTTAAAAACAATTTAAAATATAACCTGTAAATGAATTTCTGCATTTTGATAACATTTGTCTGCTGGAAGAGAGAGTGAAAGATGAGGACCATGACAGAGAAGTACAAAAGGTTGAGGAGAACATGTGTTATGCTGGAGTAGGACAAGGGCAAAACCAAGTTTTGTGCATATAATCTTTTAACATTTTTATGAAATGGAAACTATTAGTGCCAGTTCTTAGGTCTGGTGATAGCTTATTCCCAGAGTTAGCAACTGAATGGCTATACAGAAGTTTACCTATTTGTTTCTGGGGCTTATATACTTCCAAGAGCTGTTGGTTGGCACTACAGAGGCAGCGTTTGGGGGTACAGGGAGAGATTAGGGTAGTGAGAGCAGGGCAGGGGGACAGAATAATAAGAGTCGAGTGAATGAGGCAGAGCTGTAGAAGTAGAAGTTGGTTGTGGACTTCAGGCCATTGAAGATTTTGTAGGGCAGTGCAGTGGTGGGATCGATTAGGAAGGTTTGCAACAAATCTTGCTATTTTATTGTATGTAGATTTGAGTTTACTCATAAGGTTGGATTGTAGGTTAGTGGGTATTGCTGCAGCATAGAAGATATTAGGCAATAGAAAAGCTTGAGCCAGTGAAAATCTATTGTCTTTAGTGATGTATTTTTTATTCCTGTATACCAGGCCAAGTTTTTGATGTGTTTTTTTGATGGTTTGCAGAATATAGATATCAAACTTAAGCTGGTCATTAATAACAACACCACGGAGTTTAGTATGTGTTTCGACAGAGATGGTAGTATTATTGAGAGATGTGACTGAGAAGGAGTTTTTACAATGTTCTAGAGATTTAGGGAGAAAGTGAAGAAGTTTTGTTTTTTTTGGATTGAGTAAGAGCTTATTACTGTTTAGCCATTTTTCAACAGATAGGAGAGAGTCTTGGGTGAGGGAGAGAAGGTGAAGGAGATTATCAGAGTAAGATATGACAGTAGAATTGTCAGCATACTGGATATGGGAGGAGTGAGGGCAAGCTGTGTAGAGATTGTTTGTAAAGATGTTAAAAAGGAGGGGTCCTAGTATTAATCCTTAGGGAACACCAATCTGAACAGGAAGGAACGGAGAGGAAGCAGATAGCCATCCGACAGACTGGAATCTGAGAGGTAGCTTGTATACCAGGGAATAGTGGATTGTGAGAGATTAAGATTTTTTAGTTTACGTAAGAGCAGGGGGTGGGAGACAGTGTCAAAAGCTTTAGATAAATTAAGGAAGAGACTAGAAATGAGTTTGTTTGCATCACGAGCCTTGGTGATGGTCTGAGTGAAAGTAAGGAGAGCAGTGGTGGTGCTATGATGGGGACAAAAACCATGTTGTGTAGGTAGAAAACATACTTGATCTCATCATCACGAACATGGGAGCACAATGTTCAACACCGGAAGTATACCCCTCACTGGTGAGATCAGATCACAAACTAATCTCGCTGGAGGTCCTCATCCCACCCCCACCTGAAATAAAAAAGACCACAGTAAAGAACTTCTCGAAAGCCGACTTCACACTTCTAAAGACTAGTGTGGTCTCCTTTAAGGCCCCCGAGCTGGCGGAAAACAGTACTCAAGCCGCTGAATCACTTAGAAATGCCTTCTACCAGCACCTGCAGGACTGCATGGATAAGGCAATCCCAAGCAAAACAAAGACTCTTTGTACCAAAGGCAAGCGTCCAGTCTGGTGGACCCCAGCCATAAACAAACTCTACAACAAAAGGAGGAAGCTACTACAAGATAGAGCAAAATCCTTAAAAGGTAAGACACCCTTGATCACTATAAGTAAGAAACTAAGAGCTCTCATAAAATCATCCAAAGCAAATTTTGAGAGAAAAATAGCTAAAGACTCAAAAGACAATCATAAGGCCTTCTTTAGCTATGTTAGAAACCTGGGAGGAAACTCCCAGATATGCTCAGAACTAGTTCAAAATGATGTGAAGATTACTGATCCTACAGACATTGCCAACATACTGGCTGACAGGTTCAGTGCAAACCCCCCCCCCCAAAAGGAGAGATATCTATACCAAGCGATTGCAGCCCCCCAAACATCTCCAACGCCCAAGTGAGAACTGCTCTCTCCAAAGCAAAAACACAGCATCCATGGGACCTGATGGTGTCCCCGGCTGTGTGCTCCACGAACTCAACGAGGAATTAAACCCACAGCTAGGACAGCTGTTTAATCATAGTCTTACCTCTGGATACGCATTCCAGGAGTGGCGCACTGCAACTGTGGTCCCACTTCACAAAGGCGGTGCCTCCACCGACCCTGGAAATTACCAGCCCATTAGCTTGACAAGCCTTATCTGCAAAGCCATGGAGAGGATCATAATGGACCTCATAAATAAAGACATAGGGAATTTGCAGACTTTGGATCCATCCCAGTTTGGCTTTGTCAAAGGCAGATCATGCCTTCTAAATTTGGTTGACTTTTTCAAACAGTCACCAAAGCCATTGATGAGGAAAGGCAGTCCATACAGCCTACCTTGATCTGGCGAAGGCCTTGATACAATACCCCACTCGGGTATCATTGAAAAACTCATCAGCTTAAATGTTAACCCATACATCACAAGATGGGTTGCAAACTGGCTGAGTGACAGAACCCACAGGGTCAGAGTTGCTGGCGCCATGTCAGACTCAAAGCCTGTCACAAGTGGTGTACCACAGGGCTCAGTCCTGGGCCCACTCTTGTTTGGCATCTACTTTTCCAAGTACAAGCAAACACAGGAGGGTTATGGCTGACAAAGTTTGCAGATGACTGCAAACTGGGCGCCATAGTAGAAAACACATCTGACACAGATATCCTTCAGAAGGGTCTCACAGAAACGGATAACTGGTGCCAGAGCCATGGCCTAAAGTTAAATGCCAAAAATTGCATAGTCATACCCTTCGGGAAAAACAAGGTTACCCCTAGCTACCAAATAGGTGGCAATCCACTGAGCACAGAAGAAGTTATCAGGGACCTGGGGACCCAGGTTGATAGTAGTCTGTCATTCGACACCCATGTAGCTAAAGTAGTTAGGAAGACCTTCTACATTGCCCACCTTATCATGAAGGGATTCTCATCTAGATCAAGGGAAGTCATAGTCTCCCTATACTCATCACTCATCAGACCAATGATTGAGTACAATGCCCCATTCGGAATGTATCTGACCCGACACTTGCAGCAGCTGGAGAGGCCACAAAAGTTCCTCACCAAAAGGATAAAGGGTCTCAAACATCTGTCCTATGCTGCCCGACTGAAAGAACTCCAGCTCTATTCAGTCGCCACCGCTTGCTCAGAGGTGACCTTTGCCTAACATACAAGGCCATGTCAAACCCAGATTTGATGAATATGCTTCACCTCAAAAATCTAGATCCGTCAGAGCCACAAGGGCAGGAGACTTAAACCTCGACACGGCTATTAATAGGATGTGCTGGAGGGATAGATTCATCACCCAAAGACTCCTATGCTGTGGAATAAAATCCCGGTATATGTGAGGCAGAGCACCTCGCTGGCCTTGTTCAAGAGAAATCTTGACCAATGGATGGGAGATCGCAGATATACCCCAGGGATTACCTCAGTGTCACTGCTCGACAGAGGCACAGCAAAATAATGGGTATAGTTCCCCATACTAAAGGGGTGGCGTAAGCCACAAAACTATGGGCTAGGCTTGTAAATGCCCTCGGGCAGATAGCCTAGTATGAACCTATGAACCTATGAACCTATAAGGAGGTTTTCTGGTACAAGGTATTCAAGGATTCATGTATGCATTTTTCCATTATTTTGTAGGGGGGAGAGAATAGCAATGGGGCAATAGTTTGAGAGGTCTGTAGAGCTACCTCTTTTGCGAAGGGGAATAACATATATATAATATTTTCAAGACTGGCTTAAGACTCTCCGGAGGTAGCAACTCTGAAAGGGAAGTGGAGAGGTTTGACACCAAATCCCTTTGCAGCTGTGTGAAGTGTTCCATGTAATCTGTAGTCCTCAGTCCGAACGTAGCAGAGGCATACACGCACTTCCCAAAACGGTCAGTAGCCCGAGATTCCCTGTTCAGGGGATGGACCATGGAGCTCTGTTCAGCGAGCTCCTTTTTGGTGGCTGCATCAACCACAATGGCATCAATAGGGACACCTATGCTCCAAAAAGTTTTATCTTTAGGGGGACTCAGAAATTTGTCAGCTTTGACTACATGTCATTCATCAGCTCACAGTGTAATGCGCCAGCACACTCTATTACCTGCCATGTACCTTGCATTGTTTACTGTGTGTCTTTTTTGCATAGTCCCATCTATGATATCACTAGTTGTACATGAATCATGTACTGATGTATGAAACCTGCTTCATATATCATGCATTCATATTTGTAGGGTGTGGCTCATGCACTGTGAGCTCCATGATTCTCTTCATAAATTGTGTCCAGCATTCTGTGTCTAAGACATCTTTGGCCCAAATCTGGTACACAGGGTTGATGACATCTATGGATTGAGCTAATTCCTTTTAAGAAATATACTTCACAGATGTAAAAGGCGATACTCTTCTCCCTTCCAGACATAGCTCACATGAAAGGGGTTTCTAAATCCATTCTTTCATATTCCCATATTAGCATTATCCTTTTCAGGGTAAAGAAAAGACAGAGGCTGTGGAGTCAAACAATGGGCAGAGGGCAGATATCATGGTGTGTCACTGCCTGTTTATAAATTAAAATAATTGACAAAAGGCAGATAATTAATGCTTGACAGGATGTCTCCCTATTGTTTATTTTGAAATTTGGTCACAAAAGGAATTATCCTACGACAGCTTTAAACAAAGACATACTTAAATGCATATTGTACTAAATTTTTAAGTCAAACATCAAGGTACTGATAATCGAAGTAAAGGTTATTAATAAAAATGGCAAAGTCTTTTTCTTATAGGGTCCTATGAATCAAGTGTTAACAGTATTTAGATATGGTCTTCTGATCCCCAAAAGGGCAAAAGTCCAAAATGTATAGAATAATATTCTTGTTCACATAAAATAGAGTCGTTTTCTGTTATCTATAAAGTCACATTTTTTCAGTAAAATAAAACATCTCTTAGTTTTGCACAGGAAAGTTTTCATAATATGGTCAACATCATCCTGTTATTTATTTTAGGATGCTCGCTGAAGCCCAATGTCAAGAAAATCATAAACGAAAACAAGAAAGGAGAGCCCGCAATTTTCTGCATGCAAGCATAGATGTTCTTTGTGTAAGTTTATACAGATGGTTTTCTTAAGTTATGCCATTTATTAGAATGATACAGATTTTAGTAAAACAAATGTAATTGTTGCAAACTCTTTAGCCCAGCATCAGCGATCATTAATGTTTATGGTCCACAAAATGTGAAGTATTATATAATGTCCTACCTATTAAAGTGTAGCAGAATTGGTGCTTGATGCACTTTTGATTTGCATTCAACCAGAAAGCATGTTAGTTAAGTGGGTAACAGTTTCAAATTCAGAGTCTGATGTTTGGCCACATGTTGGTTATGTGTATGTGCACTGTGACATCATGAGCCAATATGTGGGACAGTGTTTTTTTGGTTGCTGTATGGTACACAGACTTCACCTCTTATGAGTTTACATATGGTAATACAAGTGACAGGAGAAGTTACGCTGTGCACAGGAAGTAGACAAATACAATATGACTTTTAGAATAAAAAGCTGATGGTCATTCAGTGACAAGAGAAATTAGCAATTCAGAAACAGTGACATGACTTAAGAATTTATTAAATTAGAGACTCAGTCATACTGCTTGAGCTTGTCTACTTTTATAATGCAATACTGGGGGTCTAGTAAATTCAGAGTTAGGCAGCAGTTTGTTACATATCCATTTTGGGAGGAAGGGTCTCCAGTAACTGCAATAACAGGTTTTAATTTTGTAGGGAAAAGAGCTATGTCCTACAGTTCCTTTAGTGTTGCTTAACACTGCTAAAGATATTTTGGTTCACATGACTACTCTGAATGAGGAGCTTCCTCCATTTTGACAACCATAGAATTATCAGCATTAATGCAATATTTCACTATAATGCAGTGTGATGGTGTCTTCTGTGCATCAGTAGCATTGAAAGCTATAGCATCAACTCACTCTGGAGTTTGAAATTACACTGGGAAAGCTTCACAGTCTCAAGTCATGAATAACTTAATCAATACTGAAATTTAATAACTGCCATAAAAGTAATGATCACACTGAATATCTGGGCTGTCAAACGTGTATGGTATGTTATTTTTCAGATGGTAAACATTACACACTTTGGAACAGGAAATCCAGATTTTTTTTTTCTTGTCAGTTGCTTGTCAAAGTAGTTTCTACTCACTTCTGTGTTCTAGCTTGATATATATGAGGTGAAAAAACATTTAAAAATTAGTCCTTGGTATCTTAAAACTTCTTATTTTTGTCCTTCGTATTATGCAGTTTCTGAAACTAATACCAGTAACTCTCAACCTATTCACTCAAGAATCAAGGGCAAGCCAATAAATAATAAGGTTTGTTTGTCTTTCGGCTTTTCCCGGTAAGGGGTCGCCACAGTGGCTGATGATTGGCAGTAGATTTTTACGAAACACCGAGGTGCCAGCTCAACACTCAACCTTCAACGAAAGCACGCCCATTTACGCACGCATGTCTTTTGAACGCTACCCAACTGTGGGGAGGACATGCAGAATCCACACAGAAGGCACCCCCAAGCCCAGCCGAGAATCGAACGGGAGAACCTCTTGCTGTGAGGTAACCATGCTACCGCCGTACCACTGCGGCATCCCCCAATAAATAATAAGATAAAGGCTGAAAATCAGGAACATTTGTAAAATTACTCTAATTCACTTAAAAAAATTTAATAGAACATGTTTTATATCAATGTGCATTTTCAGAACAAAAAGAAGTTAGAAAAATCTATTTTCTGGGATTATTGACTGACTGTAATCCTCAGTGATTTGCCAGAAAGTCAAAAATGTTGTGAGGAAAGGGGCAAAAACATAAGGAATATCAGGGACAATCTACAAAACATATGACACTTAAGAGCTATGTTAACACAATAAATGGATACTAAAAAAGAGAGATGTAATCTTTACATAAAGGTATACTGGTTTTCACAAACTTTTATATTACTGTATTGCAAATTAGATTAAATATTATGCATGTATGCATGCATACAGCCATGATTATAACATATTTTTGAAGACAAAATCAATGCTAACACAGTAAGAGCACCACTTCCATTGTAGAACATTAAACAGTATAGCACTCAGATACATTAATCGTGTCATGATATTATCATATATGGTCTTTAAAAGTCAGTACCTGGTTGTTCAACAGCGTTTTAACTAATGCTATAATGAACCACTGAACTGTTTCAAAAATCAGACTTAACTATTTTACTTTCTGATAATTAAACTTGCACTGATGTGAGCTCACAAAAACACAGAGCTGCGTTTTTTCTAGGTTTAATTCATAATGACTGAGGCTAACTGGCTGCAAGGAAACATTTTGTTTATTTGTCTCAGACTGTCTTTGCTGGAGCAGTACATCACATGAAACAGGACAGTACTGTTTTACTAGAATAACTTGAGCAAACTGCCGCTGAAAAAGGATTAAAACAGCAGACAGTGAATGAACAGGAAAAAATAAAATGGTGCACACAAATATGCTTATATGTGTATATGAGTGCGTGTTCTTAAACAGGTGTGAGTGCAGGTGTGTGTATGTATGTGAGGATGGGAGTGTGGGGGTGTGGGGAATCTTCAGGGTGTAGTATATTGTATGGCACTGAGGGTCTTGGAAATGGGAGACAGATGAAAATTAGGGCAGTACTTTGTGGGGACCCTGTTTACTCTATTTCTTTAGCCTGGTGAGGTCTGTCTACAAGTGATAGTCCAACAGCAGATCCTTGCAAATGTGTACATCTATATCTGTATATCTTAACTAGTGCTTGCTTTAATGTAATTTTGTAGTCTGTTCCATGCATCAGCTGCTCTCTCAGAGAAGCAGTTAGTGCACTTCTCATTCCTATAGAATCCCCTACATAGGTTGTCTGATGATTCTCTACTACATTTTGATAACCCCATACATTCCTAGAAGTAGTCTCTAAATACCCTATATACCTGAATAAGATCTCCTCTTTAATAAGTCCACAGGTACCCTGAATATGGGTAACCAGGTTATCTAAGGATAAATTGAAAGTTGTTTTTAAAAATTCATGTAGTTTTAAAAAATCTGTTGGAAAAGGAAGAAACTCAGAATAGGATGGCAAGAATAAGAAAAGGAATTTTTAAATGTGATCGCTGTGCCCAGTGTAGTTACACTGTTAACAGAGAAAGTATCCACTTAGAGAGTAGAAATACTATGGTTTTGGGTAAAGAATATAGTAACTGTGACTCTAACGGATTAGTATACTTAGCATTATGTCAGTCCTGCCAGGCAATTTATGTCAGTAAGACTGAACGTAAGCTCAGGAAAAGAATTTATGAGCACGTCTATGACATTTCAACTAACAAGGAGACTAATGCTTTATATAGACACAAGCAAAAATTTATTAATGCAAAGTACAAGTTTTTTCTCATTGAAAGTGTGAACGTGGATGGTAAGGGTGGTTTATGGAAGGAGACCTTTTAATACAGGGAGCTATGGTGGCAAATCACCCTTCAAGCTAACAAATTTGCAGGGTTGAATGATCACATTTCGATAGCCCCTGTCCTTAAATTAAGGTCTGCTAAACTGTAAGTCATTGTCTCTCCCAGTTAGGCATGTACTGCATTTATGAAATAATGTTTTCTTTTAACATACATACAAAATCTAGAGCACTTGATAATAGTTTTCAGTCTTACTCACAAACACTGGCTAATCTACAATGTATGTACTGTACCTGTGTACTATGTATGTATTCTACCTATGTTCCAAATTTCAGCTGTACACCACAAATCTATTAATTACCTTTATTTTTAAAATTAATATTTTTTTGTTTGTTCTCTCCACTGTAACTGTTTATGTGCCGCATACCACTGTAAAAACACGTCTCCTGTAATTTGTGTGTATACTGATCATGTCTAAATAATTAAATGTGTCTGTAATTTTTCTTTGTGAAGCATTTCTCCCCGGGCCTCTGCTGAAAAAGGGCCTTTTCGACTCAGTCACACACCCCCGGTTAACAAATGTTAAATAAATAAATAAATAAATATACATTATGTGTATTTTTTGACTGAGGATTTTACAGTTGTTTTTCTTCCTTTAGAACAATGGTGTTCTTAAATATTTAATATTTAAATATATGAATTAAAACAAAAATTTGTTTATTTATATAGTTTGTTTTTAAAGTAATTTAATATAATTTATATATTTTAAACATTCAAGTATTCCCCCAACATGAAATACATATAGCTTTTAATAGTGAATGGGTTTAACTGTTTTTAGTTGCATTTCTGGTAAACACCACTAGATGCAGCTTTATGTCATTTTAATATGAATTAATATGAGTGTTCTTAGGAATGAATTTTTAACATTCTTAATATTATTTTATGAAGTTTATTATTACTGGACTTTCATTTATATTTATTGTGTTTTTGAGACAGGGATTATGTTTCATATTAAATTATTAAATTAATGTATTTTCTGATTTTATGCACTTTTAAACTAATACCCTATATGAAATTATAGTAATTTGTTTATTAACTTCTGTATTAATTAAGTCAGCTCTTTCTCCTTGTGATAGGTTAATTGATGGAATTTTGTATTGGAGGCATTATAAAAGCATTCTGATAGGATTCAGTCGGCATCTGAAGAAGTAATTGAAACGAAAACGTAGTGTGTGTACAGTGTTAATGTGTATTTTGTCTGCTGAATAAACTCATGTTTTTGCACTACTGCGTGGAGTCTCCGTTACATATTCAGGGTACCTGTCGACTTCTTAGTGATTTTTGGTGCCTTTGTGTGCTTTTTTTTTTTTTGTGTTCTCCTCTTTAATATCTATATGAGAAACTGTACAAATTAGGATATTTTATTCTTTCAAAATAACTTAAATTTTCACATCCATGTATGCCCTTGGTATATTTCTGCTGTACTCTTTCCAATTTGGTCATACTTGTTTTCTTATAAGGTTTTCATATTGTTATTCCATACTCAAGTTTGGATCCAATGTAACTAACAACAACGTCATCATTTCTGATTTCCTAGACTTTGTAAATCTTTTTATACAGCAAATAATATAACATTAACCAATTGGTTGATATCCATATACCCAGGTCCTTAAATGACTCTATTGTTTCAATCACCATGTGCTATATTAAATATTCACCTTTCAGTTTATGTCTCCCAAATCTCATATACTTAGTTTTTGATGTTTTTTATCAGCATATTATTCCTCCTATGCCCTATTTGTAACATATGTAATCAGTTTACCCAGTTTCAAGTCATCTACATACAGATTGTAGAACACCTCAGATGAAAAGATAAATCTGAAAGATACAATCTAAACAATTATGGGTCTAGGACAGAGCCCTGTGAGACACCCCGACTGTAACAAAGAATTTCACCAGTCCAGTTGCTATATGATACTTGTCATGTCCTATTTGTAAAACACGCAGCCATCCATCTTATCAAGAGTACATCAATACCTAGTTCTTCTAATTTCTGATCAATGTTCTGTATCTGACCCTCTCAAATGCTGAAGTTAAATTTATATAAATTACATCACAGTGCAATTTTTTTATTCATAGCTGTTATTATATTGCTATAGAACATTATGCTAAATGTGGTAATAGATCTATTTTCAACTTATGCATGCTGATATATGGTTTCAAGTCCCAATCTTTCCAGTTCTGACAATAAAGTAGCCATTATTACCTCCTTCATTATTTTTCCACAAGAGGAAAGTAGACTTATGGGTCTGTATGGCTTTGGGTTTTTCCTATGCCCCTTTCCCTTACAGACAAGTTTAATAAGTGCATGTCTCCAATCTTGAGGGACCTCCCCATACTTCTATGACCTAGTAAATAATAAATAAAATGGTACTGTAAGTTCTTACTGAATTGTTCTCAGGTCATTATTAATTCCTTCTCCTCCATGTGCTTTGTCTGGATCCAGTTTGCATAGTACTTTTTCAGTATAATCTAATTTGATTTCAGTATCTGAGGTTACCTGGACCCCTCTAGAGCAACTTATCACCCCTTTATGGAGCCAAATTGTTTTGCATAAGTTTTGTTAATATATCTATAATATGTTGTGTCTGAGAATAAATTTTAGATTCTACACACAGTTTATCAATTTGTATGTCTTTACTCCTTCCACATCTTGTGTATCTATGAAATGGTTTCCTATTATGCTCAATATCTTTATATAAATTTTCTTCAAATGTTTCTTGATCTTGTCTCACACTATGCTTACTTTGATAGTCCAGCTTGTTTGTTTTAGTTTTCAAAGTTGTAGTTCGTCCTCTTTTCCATTTCTCATATTTTTTTGTCTCTCACCTTAATCAAGTATCTCATTCCTATATAAATATATCCTCTGGACATTGTATACCTAGATCCAGATTTTAACATTTTTTTATTTTTTTTCCATTCAAACAAGCTCTCTTTCAAAACTTTCCATATTCCTTCTGCAGTTTCTCCATTGAATGCATCACTCCAATTAGTTTACATAGTGCCTGTTTCACTTTATATAGTCTATTCGCACTCTTCTGTACGTTGGTTTAGATTTCAGTTTGGCAGTATTATCTAGCAACAAATCAGTGGTGGGAAAACTTGACATAAAGTAACAGTAATTTTTTAAGAACACAAACAATGTCTAGTATGCTCTGTTCCTTGAAGCAATTGTTGTTCCTGAACATACTTTGTTAATTATTTCCTTACTATTTTTGTTGAATCAATATTATTCCAGTCTTTTTCTGGTAAATTTAACTCCCCAGCCACTATTATTCTTCTCTGTCGTGTTTCATGCAAGAAATGTATGAATACATCTAGGTCATCAGCACTTGACTTTGGTGGTCTGCATATCCCCAACAATTGTTATATGTTCCAGGGTCATCTTTATTGTTACAGTTACACAATCTATAGTATCGGTGTTATTATTGAAGATGTAATAATCACGTCTCACAATTATCTTTAACACCTCCACTTGATTTTTTTGTCAGAATATCTTTACATTAAAAACATTTATACCCTGACATAACTGGTTTCCAGTCTTTGTTCTTTAACCATGTTTCACAAACAATGACAGTATTAATCTTGTGGGAACATAGCAAATTTTCCAATAAAAAAAAACTATTATTAATGCGCTTAGCATTAATGATCATCAAAGATGCATCAAATGTTATCTGTGAACTGTTAAACTTTATACCTTGCAAAAATCCTGCATTGTGTTTGTCAAATATTGCAAAATATCTGCTGCAAAAATTCTGTTCTGTGATATTGACAAGTGCATGCCATCCTGTCTGAACACGTGTGCCAAAAATTAGGCTTGGATGCTCTACGCATTTCCATTTTTAAAACGGGACATTTTTTTCAAGTAGGTATTTTCCCCAAAAATCTTTTCATTCACAGTGACATGGCTCTCCTTTCTATATGCGATTTTTGAAAAATAAATTCTAACACCTGTACAAGTTATTTAATCTAAGAGGAGTGCAAGTTCCCTAATAACAGTCAGAGAGTCCTTGTGGATGAGATACTTTGTACCAACATGAATAAAAACAGATCTGTACTTCCTTAGATTAAAGCGTTCTAATGCCTGCCTCACGTCCTCTGTTTTTGCTCCTGGCAAGCTTAACACTATTTGATGTTCATTATCTTATAGGTTCATAGGTTCATAGGTAGGTACTAGGCTATTGGCCCAAGGGCCTACGTAAGCCTAGCCAACAAGGTTTCCTGGCTTATGCCACACAAGAAAGTTATTTTCCTGTGCAACTGTCGAGCAGAGACACAGAAGTGATCCCCGGGGTGTATTTCCTATTTCCCATCCACTCATCAAGATTTTTCTTGAAGAGTGCTAATGAAGAACTTTGCTTGACATAGATGGGTAGCCTGTTCCAGAGTATGGGAAGTCTCTGGGATAGGAATCTATCCCTCCAGCATGTCCTGTTTATTGTGGTGACAAGGTTTAGGTCCCTACAGCGTGTAGCTCGGAGGGATTGGGATTTCTTTAGGTGTAGCATGTCCAACAGCTCTGGGTCTGACATAGCTTTATATGTTAGGCAGAAAGCACCTCTGAGTAGGCGATATGCTACGGAGTAAAGCTGGAATTTTTTGAGGCGGTCAGTGTAGGGCATTTGTTTTGAGGCGGTCAGTGTAGGGCATTTGTTTGAGTCCAGTAATCCTCTTTGTGAGGTACTTCTGTGGCCTTTCCAGCTGCTGCAGAAGTCTTGTGAGGTACATTCCAAAAGGGGCGTTGTACTCTATAGTGGGTCTAATGAGTGTCGAGTAGAGGGGAACGATGACCTCTTTTTTCCTGGATGAGAACCCTTGTATGATGAGGTGTGCCATGTAGAAGGACTTCCTGACTACTGTGGCGATGTGACTATCAAAGGAGAGACTACTGTCCACCTGGGTCCCAAGGTCTCTTATCAAGCATTCAGTGTTAAGTAGATTGCTGCCTATGTGGTAGTTCATGGGTACAGAGTTTTTTACCAAAGGGGATGACACTGCACTTTTTGGCATTGAGCTTGAGGCCATGGCTCTGACACCAGGCATCTGTCTCAGAGAGGCCCTTCTGTAGGATGTTCACATCATTTGGGGACTTGACTATGGCTCCTAGTTTGCAGTCATCTGTGAACTTCGTTAGCCAGAGTCCTTCTGTGTTAGCCTGTACTTCAGAGAAGTAGATACTAAACAGGAGCGGTCCCAGGACGGAACCCTGTGGTACTCCACTTGTCACTGGTTTGAGGACAGATTTGGAGTCTGCAACTTTTACAGTGTGGGTTCTGTCAGTGAGCCAGTTGGGAACCCATCTTATGACGTAGGGATTTATGCCTAGTTTATTGAGTTTAGCTATAATTCCAGAGTGGGGGATGGTGTCGAAAGCCTTGGCGAGGTCAAGATAGGCTGTGTGAACCACCTTACCCTCATCTACGGCTTTGGTGACTGCCTCAAAGAAGTCGATCAGGTTCAGGTGGCATGACCTGCCTTTCACAAACCCAAACTGGGTGGGATCCAGAGTTTGGAGGTTACAAATGTCTTTGTTTATGAGTTCCACGATGATACGTTCCATGGCTTTGCAGACCAGGCTCATCAGGCTAATAGGCCTATAGTTCCTGGGATCAGTGGCGGCTCCCCCTTTGTGGAGTGGGATAACTGTTGCTGTGCACCATTCAGTGGGCACAAAGCCTGATGCGAGGCTATTATTGAACATGGTGCTTAAGTGGGGAGCCAGTTCATTCTGAAGTTCGTGTAAAACTCAGCCTGGGATGTTGTCCGGTCCCATGGATGCTGTGTTTTTGGCTTTAGAGAGTGCAGCTTTCACCTGCGTAGTTGTGATTACAGGGACTCTGCATTCTTCCTGTATAGATATGGGCCCTTTAGGGGGTGTGGGAGGGGGTAAAGTTAGCACTGAACCTATCTGCCAGGATGTTGGGAATATCAGTTGGTTCTGTAATTTTCGTGCCTTTGTGCTGTAACTCAGAGCAGATCTGGGTGTTGCCATTGAGATTCTTGACATAGCTATAGAATGCTTTGTGGTTGTCCTTGGAATTAGTGGTGATTTTATTTTCGTAGCTAGCTATGGAGGATCTTATAAGGGATCTCAGCTTCTTACTGAGGCTGACCAGGGAGCTCCTCCACTCATGGGATTTTACTCTCTTTTGCAACAGTTTCTACCTTCTGTTGTACAATTTGTTTATGGCAGGGGGCCACCAGATTGGCTTCCTTTATTTGGAGGATAGCGTCTTGGTTCTGTTTGGGATAGCACGATCCATGCACTCATGTAAGTGCTTATAGAGTGCATTTGTGTAGGATTCAGCAGTTGTAACTGTATTGTCCATCTGCATGGGTGTCATGAAGTTCACTACTTCTGTCTTAAGAAGCATGAAGTTGGCTTTGGAGAATTTTTTTACTGTGGTTTCCTTAATTGGGGGTGGGGGTGGGATGTGGATATCAAGGATGATTAGCTTATGGTCGGATCGGACCAACGAGGAGTTGACTTCAGGTGTGGAACACCGGTCACTCATGTTGGTAATGACTAGGTCTAGGATATTGTTGCCCCTGTTCTGGGTGTGGATAAGTTGATCTAGGGCATTGGAGTTTATGAATTCCAGAAAGCGTTGCACTAAGGAGTTGGTACATGAGTAGTTTTCCCAGTTAATGGTGGGGTAGTTGAAGTCGCCCATTATTAGGGTGTTTGGTTGAACCCTAATATTTTCCAGTACATCAAAAAAATAGGAGTGGGAATCCTGGGGCATGGTGGGGGATCTGTAGCAAGCTACAATTTGGATTGCAGTTTTGCCAAGAGTTAGTTGCACTTGGATAACCTCGGATGCATTATGCTGAGCAACTAGCCTGCAGGTGTGGATATTCTTAATGAATATGGACGCACCCCCACATTTGGTGTTTCGGTCCAGGTTACATGGCCGAAAAGTGTGGTATGAGTTATAGCCTGGTAGTGCAGGGGTGCTCTCTGGAGCCTTGAACCAGGTCTCAGTCACTGCACATATATCGATGTTCTCCATTTTAAGGAGTGCCTGGAGTGAATGCATTTTGAAATTTAGACTTCTAGCATTGAGTAGTATTACCTTCAGTTTTTGCTTGCCTGTTCCTGTTATGGTGGTGAATTTGTTACTTGAACCCTGCCTAAATAAGGCACTATAGGGGCAGCAAGAGCCTTAGCCAGTATCCTGAATCCCAGGGGCGGCAGGTGCAGGCCATCTGTGGCAAAGCATCGTGGTCTGTCGACCATGTCATCCCAAGCAGACAGATACTGGATCCCCTTAGAATGACACCAGAAGCTTAGCCAATTGTTGAAGTCAATCATTTTGTCCTTGTACTGCAGTATCATTCTGGGCGATGGCAGAATGCTACTCAGGGCTAGGGTCATACCTGGCTGGGCTACAAGATCACAGAGCTCTTCCATGTCTCTTTTCATGTAGTCCAGGGAGGTACATCTTAGGTCATTCACACCAACATGGACAATGACAGAGTCATATTTGTACTTGTTGTGGAGTGACCTGAGTGCGTGGGTTATGTGGCGGATCCTGGCACCTGACAGGTAGCTGACAGTAACCTTCTCCTTGTTTAGCCTGGTGAGTGGGACATCAGTGTGCCTGACTATAGAGTCACCTATGAGTAGTGTGTTGGGTATGTTGTTTTGCCTTATTGGCTGTGTTTGAGTGGCACACTGAGTCTGTGGGCTATGTGTCATTTGGGTTGTGTTGGGGAATGGAGGTTGCTTGTGTTTCTGCTTTGGAGGTCTCTGTTGCTTAGGCAGATTATTATTGAGAGCCTCCGTGAATGTTTTTGAGTTTCTATGTGTGGATTTTGGTGGTATAGACGTAGTGAGACTATGTGATGAGTGTGGTGTGGTTCAAATGTTTACCTTCTCCTCATGACTGTCAGGTTCAGTCTTGGTTGGAGAGAGCTTTCCCTCCAGTTTGGCTAGATATGTGCATCTCTCACAGGTTGTAGTGTTGGGTGGTAGGAGGAGAGGGTTGTCTGTGTACATGAGGCAATTTCTACATTGCGTCAAGATGCCCAGATTCATGAGATAGACAGGGGAGAACACTGGGAGCTGACCCTTGGACATGCCTGAATAAAAAACTATTTTCCTCTAGATAAGTGAGGAAAGTGAGTACAAGAGCTGTTTTTCTCAACGCCAGTCAGAAAAGTAAGTACAAAAACTGTTTTCCTCTAGGTAATGAGGAAGACTGAGTGCTATAGCAATTAGTAGCTTATTTAGTGCTTACAAGTTCTGAACAAGTGCTGAGTATGAATAAGCAAATTTAAGTGCTAAAACTAAGAATCTGTATCTGCACTACACGAGTTACAGAAACAAGTGCAAATGCAGGCTTTCAAATCAGAAAGTTGAGAGAGATGGAAGATTGCCCAGATGGCCAATAACTACAAATTCTGGGCCAGAACCACTCCTTATGTGGTAGACAGGTTACCTAATACTTACCACTCCCACTGATAATCTAGAAGGCTTCCCTCCAACACAGAAAGGCTTGGGGGGCTCAGAAGCTTACAAACAGTCCTGGATACAACAAATCTGTATCTGGAACACTAGTTACAGGAAAGATAGGAAACAGGCTTACAGCAAATGTTAAATATCAATTATTAAATATTAATATAAATAAATTATTAGTTAAATAAAAATTATTAAATATCAATTCCTGTAATAATTGAATCTCCAGTTACAAGAACAGCTCCTAATTCAGTAATATCCGCTCTATCAATTGTAACAAAGGAAAGCTGTTCATCATCTTTATCTTGATAATCTCACTGTTTTCATTGTTTATTACATTTTCAGGCATACAGTTCTCTTCCATCTGGCTTTGTTCATTCATAGCCATGTTGTCAATGTCTGTCTTTCTCCTCTTTTTTTCTTACAGTAATGCTCTTCAATTCTTCCACATTAAGTTTTGAATTCTTCATTTTCACCTGTCCCTTGCCTCTTTTTTTTCCCTTCTCTTTTGGAAAAATTATACTTTTATTCCCTAGCTTGAAGGTTTTCTGACAGAAAAATGTTATCATTCCCTGTAATCTATGTGTTATATGCTTTACAGACATTTATCAATTTCTTTTTCTCCTTTATTTGCTCTGTACTTCTTCCTTTCTTTCTTTTTTATTTCCTTCTCTATGCTCTGAATCCTGTAATTGTTGAATACTAGTTGTCAGTGGAATTATCTTGTTTCATGAGGGTTGAGTAATCTTTACAGACAATTGGCACATCCTTTCCTAAATGTGCACTATTTGCTATTATTGTTTATCTCATCAGTCCATTTATGAATACATGGAATAACAGTTCTCCAAGCCGTGCCAATTGCACAAGTGCAATCATCATCAGTAAGTTTAGATTTTCTACTAATAATGGTAAGCAAATCATCCGTTTGACATGAGGAACATAGATCACCAGTATAAATACAAATAGCATTTATTACACTGTACAAGATATTTGTGATTTGGAAAATCATTAATGGCATACTTATTTAAGGAATACATATTCAGCTGCAAATGAATAAAACATTCCACAAGAAAAGAATAATCAAAATCAGTTACCACAGAATTTAAAGAGAACTTAAACCAACTTCTATGAGAAAAATCACACAAACAATATACAATTAAATATTAAATTAAGTAAAGTTGTTGCTTTAACTGTACAAATTGTGAAAGTTACACAAAAGCTGGAATTCCTTAACATTGCTCACAAATGTGTGCAGTAGCTTCTACTCACTATCGCTCGCAGTCAGTAAAGATCAATAAATCACAAACCAAGACAGGATTATTAAGATAAACTCTGGATTCTCCTCTCTGCAGTCTATGTGAATTTGTAGCTGACTAGGCCCCTGGGAATGGCTAGAGATTGCCTGTTTAAAACATTTCCTTTTCTAAAATCTAACAGTGAAAATTAAAGGTAAAACAATAAAATATAAATCAAAGTAAATCTTCTTCTCTACTAGCTCTCCCTTCCTTCTTACAAACAGTAAAATAAGGTGGTAAGAAATAAAATATAAATTTAAATACAACTTCTCTTTACCAGGAAACTGCACAGTCAATCACAAACCAAAATAGCATTGGTTAGATAAGCTCTAGATTGCCCTCTCTGCAGTCTGTGTGAATTTATAGCTCACTAGGCCCCTTGGGATGGCTAGAGTTTACCTGTCTATAACCTATCCCTTTCTAACAACTAAACAGTGAAAAATTAAAGGTAAAACATCAATATCAAATCAAAGTAAATCCTCTTATCTACAAACAGCGAAATCAGTGGTAAGAAACTAAAATATAAATTCAAATAAAAAAATGTCTCTTACCAAGCTACAGTCAGTCATAAACCAATACAGGATTATTTAGATAAGGTAGCTTAACTATACAGATCATATCTGTCAGCATTTTGTTTTGTAGTACTAATTTTTCTTGTTCATTTTGGTGTGATTTAGTTTACCATTTGTAATTTTCCATCATTGCCTTATATCTGGCAGCTTACTCTTACCTTTTCTCAGCTGCATCATTATTTCTGTGTAATGTAAATTCTGTTTGGAACTGGACTATGGCCAAAAAGGGTTTGTACTGGTGTCTACCTACCCATTCCATAAAAGAAATACTTGTAAATATGTAATTGAAAAAAAGAGGTCATTGTTCCCCTCTACTCATCACTCATTAGACCCATTATAGAGTACAATGCCCCTTTTGATATGTACCTCACAAGACATCTACAACAACTGGAAAGGCCGCAGAAATAACTTACAAAGAGGATTACCGGCCTCAAACAGATGCCCTACGCAGACCGTCTCAAAAAACTCCAGCTTTACTCCGTTGCATATCACCTACTCAGAGGTGATTTCTGCCTAACATACAAAGTTATGTCAAACTCAGAGCTGTTGGACATGCTCCACTTAAAGAAATCCCAGTCCCACCAAGCTACACGGTCTAGGGACCAAAACCTTGTCACTGCAATAAACAGAACATGCCAGAGGGATAGAGTCCTGTCCCAGAGACTTCCCATACTCTGGAATAAACTACCTATCTATATTAAACAAAGCTCCTCATTAGCACTGTTCAAGAAGAATCTTGATGATTGGATGGGAAATAGGAAATTCACCCCGGGGATCACCTCTGTGGCTCTGCTCGACAGTGGCACAGGAAAATAATTTTCTTGAGTGGCAAAAGCCAGGGTACCTTTTTGCCAGGGCTTGTATAGGCCCCAGGGCCGATAGCCTAGTACCTACCTATGAATCTATGAACCTGTGAACATAGTCGACAGACCACAATGCTTTGCCAGAGCTGACCTGCACCTGTCACCCCTGGGATTCCGGATACTGACTAAGGCTCTTGCCACCCCTATAATGCCTTTTTTAGGCGAGGTTCAAATGACAAATTCACCACCGTAACAGGAACAGGCAAGTAAAAACTGAGGGTAATCCTACTCAGTGCTAGAAGTCTAAATCTCAAAATGCACTCCCTCGAGGCACTCCTTAAAATGGAGACCATCGATATCTGTGAAGTGACTGAGACCTGGTTCAAGGCTGCAGAGAGCACCCCTGCATTACCAGGCTATAACTCCTACCACACATTTTGGCCATCTAACCTGGACCGGAACACCAAAGGCGGAGGTGTGCCCATATTCATTAAGGTTATCCACACCTCCAGGCTAGTTGCTCAGCATAATGCATCTGAGGTTATCCAAATGCAACTAACTCTGGGCAAAACTGCAATCCAAATTGTAGTTTGCTACAGATCCCCCACCATGCCCCAGGATTCCCACTCCTCTTTTCTTGATATACTGGAAAATATTAGGGTTGAACCAAACACCCTAATAATGGGAGATTTCAACTGCCACACCGTTAACTGGGAAAACTACTCATGTACCAACTCCTTCGCTCAATGCTTTCTGGAATTCATAAATTCCAATGTCCTGGATCAACATATTTACACCCCACCAGCGGCAACAATATCCTAGACCTAGCCATTACCAACATGAGTGACTGGTGTTCCACACCTGAAGTCAACTCCTCGTTGGTCAAATCTGATCATAAGCTGATCATCCTAGATATCCACATCCCGCCCTCACACCCCATTAAGGAAACCACAGTAAAAACTTTCTCCAAAGCCAACTTCATGCTTAAGACAGAAGTGGCGAACTTCATGACACCCATGCAGATGGACAATACAGTTACAACTGCCGAATCTTACACAAATGCACTCTATAAGCACTTACATGAGTGCATGGAGCTTGCTATCCAAAAAAGTACCAAGAAGCTATCCTCCAAAAAATGGAAGCCAATCTGGTGGTCTCCTGCCATAAACAAACTCTACAACAGAAGAAAGAAACTGTTGCAAAAGAGAGTAAAATCCCATGAGTGGAGGAACTCCCTGGTCAGCCTCAGTAAGAAACTGAGATCCCTTATAAGATCCTCCAAAGCTAGCTACAAAAACAAAATTGCCACTGATTCTAGGAACAACCACAAAGCATTCTATAGCTATGTCAAGAATCACAATGGCAACACCCAGATCTGCTCTGAGTTACAGCAGAATGGCACGAAAATTACAGAACCAACTTATATTGCCAACATCCTGGCAGATAGGTTCAGTGCTAACTTTACCCCCCCCCCCTCACCCCCTAAAGGGCCCATATCTATACAGGAAGAATGCAGAGTCCCTGTAATCACAATTACACAGGTAAAAGCTGCACTCTCTAAAGGCAAAAACACAGCATCCATGGGACCGGACAACATTCTAGGCTGCATTTTACACGAACTTCAGAACGAACTGGCTCCCCACCTAAGCACCATGTTCAATCATAGCCTCACCTCAGGCTTTGTGCCCACTGAATGGCACACAGCAACAGTTATCCCACTCCACAAAGGGGGAGCCACCACTGATCCTGGGAACTATCGACCTATTAGCCTGACGAGCCTGGTCTGTAAGGCCATGGAACGTATCATCATGGAACTCATAAACAAAGACATTGATAACCTCCAAACTCTGGACCCCACCCAGTTCAGGTTTGTGAAAGGCAGATCATGCCTCCTGAACCTGATTAACTTCTTTGATACAGTCACCAAAGCCGTAGATGAGGTTAAAGTGGTTCACATAGCCTATCTTGACCTCGCCAAGGCTTTCGACACCATCCCTCATTCTGGAATTATAGCTAAACTCACTAAACTAGGTATAAATCCCTATGTCACAAGATGGGTTGCCAATTGGCTCACTGACAGAACCCACACTGTAAAAGCTGCAGACTCCAAATCTTACTTCAAACCAGTGACAAGTGAAGTACCACAGGGTTCCGTCCTGGGACCTCTTCTGTTTGGTATCTACTTCTCCGAAGTACAGGCTAACACAGAAGACCGTTGGGTAATGAAGTTCACAGATGACTGCAAACTAGGAGCCATAGTCGAGTCCGGAATGATGTGGACATCCTACAAAAGGGCCTCACTGAGACAGATGCCTGGTGTCAAAGCCATGGCCTCAAGCTCAATGCCAAAAAGTGCATTGTCACCCCCTTTGGTAAAAGCTCTGCACACATGAACTACCACATAGGCAGCCATCTAGTTAATGCCGAATGTGTGATAAAAGACCTTGGGACCCTGGTGGACAGTAGTCTCTCCTTTGATAATCACATTGCCACAGTAGTCAGGAAATCCTTCTATGTGGCACACCTCAACACAAAAGGGTTCTCATCCAGGAAAAAAGAGGTTATTGTTCCCTTCTACTCGACATTCATTAGACCCATTATAGAGTACAACACCCCTTTTGGAATGTACCTCACAAGACATCTGCAGCTGCTGGAAAGGCCACAGAAGTACCTCGCAAAGAGGATACTGGCCTCAGATAGATGCCCTACAGTGACCGTCTCAAAAAACTCCAACTTTACTCCATAGCATATCACCTACTCCGAGGTGATCTCTGCCTAACATATAAAGCTATGTCAAACCCAGAGCTGTTGGACATGCTACACCTAAAGAAATCCCAATCCCTCCGAGCTACACGCTCTAAGGACCTAAAGTTTTCACCACAATAAAAAGGACATGCTGGAGGGATAGATTCCTGTCCCAGAGACTTCCCATACTCTGGAACAAGCTATCCATCTGTGTCAAGCAAAGTTCCTCATTAGCACTCTTCAAGAAAAATCTTGATGAGTGGATGGGAAATAGGAAATACACCCCGGGGATCACTTCTGTGTCTCTGCTCGACAGGGGCACAGGCAAATAACTTTCTTGGGTGGCGTAAGCCAGGGAACCTTGTTAGCTAGGCTTACTTAGGCCCTTGGGCCGATAGCCTAGTACCTACCTATGAACCTATGAACCTAAATGAATGCATGGGCTAGGGAATGACCGAAGGTATCTTTCCATGTGGATTTATTTTACCATTTTCTTTTTCTAAATCTTTACACACACGGTAGTAGAGCTGTTTCATGTCAGGCTTTATTCCGTTTGCAGATTTGATCTCCTGTTCAGGCTTTCATCTTGCTGCAGAATGGTAGAACAAGATGTTACAACTTACATTCCTGGCACACAGTAGATATTCTCTTGTGATAATCTCTTTCCCACCTGTCTCAGAGTAGGGCTACCTGTCAACATCCGATTCACCCACACGTAGTTCAATATGCTAACATGATCATAAACATCTGTTATGTTTCACATTGTGTTTTTCACTAAGGTTGCTACATGTAGGAATTTAAATTGAAAGTTAAGAGTATTAAGTCGAGTAGGTCCTGAAATATAGCTCTCTGGAGGTAAATGGGGTTCAGAAGGAAGATGTCCCTTCAGTTTGTTTTGCAGTACTAGTTAATAAATAATAAATTAATCAGTTTTACATTCCTCTGCAAGCTGGAAGCCAGGGTAACTGCCTCCTTCGCCTTACCCTTCCTATGGCTGTGATCCAGTTTCAGAGAGTGTTTTACAAAATTGGGTCAATTTGAGAGGTATGTGATGAAATTGCTGACATGGCATGCTTTGTAATCAGCAAAACTTGACTGTTGGTTATTTTGGCTTACATTCCAAGGATGCAGTCCCAGTTAGATTTTAGTGATGCATCATCTTGCAGATGTATGTTGCACGGTTGTCTGTTTAAGATGACAAGTGAACATTTTATCTCTTCTTGTAACTCCCTTGCGGGAAGCAGTGATAAGGTTAGTCTTGAATTAAAGGGACAGAAATGGGTCAGCCTCCATAAGAAAAGCTACTTCTTCTATTTTTTGCAATTTGTCTGTGCTGGATTGTTATACTGTGTGTAGTACGAATCAGCCATATGTAAAAGAATTGTTAGTCATTAGTCATATCACTGACAGTCTTTTTTTTCTGCGTGTAACTGTTCTTTCTCAGTAGGTACTTCGGCTTTATGTACATTAATCATTTAGGAAAAGAGATGAGTCAGCATATCAGAAAACATTTCTTATGTTTGCTTGTTTTAATAGACAGTAGAAGTTGGATTAAAAAGCATACAGGCCTATAAATAATATGTGACCTAAGATAATGTCCATGCAGATTTTTTCTGCTAACTACATTTCAGCTGCTGGTTTGTTGTGATATGTCAGTTTTGTTTGATTCAATGACAGACACAAACTTCTTCACAGCTAATACTTTAGTCTCCGCCTCTTATCAGTTGCAGCACAACTGTAGCTAATCCTGCACTTTACCTTAAATGTCTAACCATGTTGTTGTGTCTTTCGGCTTTTTCCCGGTTAGGGGTCGCCATAGCGGACCTCCGGTCTGCTAATGATTGGTAGTTGATTTTTACGTGCCGAGTTACCAGCCCTGACGCACAACCTTCAATGAAGGTACGCCCATTCACGCGTGTCTCCACGCAGAAGACGCTCTAACTGAGAATTGAACCAGACAGCGTCTTACTGTGAGGCGACAACGCTACCGCAGCACCACCACCGCGGCTAAATGTCTAACCATACCGTAGGTAAAACTAAAACTTCTTTTAGTGTATATGTTTTATTTTAGGGGGTTCACTACTCTACCTGCATAAACCAAATATCTCAGTGCCTTCTGCGCCTTCTGGGATACACACTGCAGAAGTGGGTACATCAGTAACCATTTCTGTATTGTAGAGATGATCTGCATTGGCATTTGGCAGGCCATTTGCAGTTATGAATCTATCTACCTATCTATCTGTGCAGTTGTTTACCATGCAGGTCAGCTGGCTTGTTGGCATTTTTCATTCATTTGCTAGATATTATGTAATGTAAGTTTACAGAGTGCATAAAGACATTTACAAAATGTGGAAATATAACAGTGGAAACAGTAATATGCAAATTATACAAACTTATTTTATGAAAATTATACTGCATATTGCTTGTAAAATGCACACAGTCTATTATTTACATTATGATGTAAAATCTAGTATTGAGATAACATGAAGTTTGTTTAGTAGCTGTAGAAGTGGTCTCATGTAGGATTATTGGCTGGAGCGCCTTCTGTGTGGAGTCTGCATGTCCTCCCCGCGGTCAAGTGGCATTCGAAAGACATGCGTGAATGGCCGTGCCTTTGTTGAAGGTTGAGCATCAGGCTGGCACCTCAACACCGTAAAAATCGACTGCTAATCAGTAGCAGACTGGAGTTCCTCTGTGGCGATCCCTAACCAGGAAAAGCCAAAAGAAAACAACATTAAGATGGGTAGTTCAAATGAGAGGATTTATTAAGCAGATAGATTATACTTGGAGATACTGTATTTTTACCAAGCTGCTTTAAAGTGTTGACTTTATAGGACTTTTTTGAAAGATGGGTGACTGGCAGTGATCTATTGTTTATCAACTGGTATGTTTGTAGATTAAGATTTTATAAAGTTGTTTTGCATTTTACTGAAATATGATGATAGTCTGGTTAGAACTAAACATTAAGGGCTGGGGATCTATTATATTGAGGAGTATTTTAATCATATGGACTGGTGGTAGATGCTGTCTAGGAATACCAGCAAGTGGATGAGAGTACAGTGCAGTTGTATTGCTCTTAGCTCCACTTGCTGGATTTTGTAAGGGAGACACAATGATATTCCATAGGCCCTGGAAAGTAAATAAAAAGGCAGACTTTTCTAAACTTAATTAATGTGGAATGTTGTCCTTTAATATTGAAGCAGAGCTTGAGAACTTATTTTGGTCAGTTTGCTTATAAAGAGAGAAATATATTGTGTTTGTGGCTTAGTATAAGCTTTTGAGTTGCTTTAATTATGGCTGTGTTAGAGTGGGTAGTAGAGGAAAGAATGGGGCCTAGGCTTAGACCTTGGCATCCAAAATGTTTTATTAGCTGCAAGACAAACCCTTTACAGTCTTGAGTAGATACCTCTATTACTGACTTATGTGTCACTTAAGGGCCAGACGTGTGCCAAAAAAATGAATTTAGTTTTGCTTGACTTTATAGGAGTATGCACCAATGATATATTTCCAAGAAGGCCTTTGGCATTATTTATTTATTTATTTTGGATAATGTTTGTACTGAGGACTTTTACTAGAAAAGTGAAGTCATCAGCAAAGAGTGCTGAGTGGACTGTTCAATACTTTGAAGTGAGGTTTTAATGAAGAATGAAAAAATAGCGGCTTTTGGACTAATGCCTTGGTATTGCTTTGGTATTGCTTTTATGCTAAAGCTGGGACTAGTGAAAGCTTTATTGATTTTGTCATTGTAATCTCCATTTAAGATGCGTTTCTAGGACAGTGAGATGCACTTTGTGAGATACTAGTACTTGAAATGCACGGGAGAGGAGAATACCATGATTAAAACTATCAAATGACTTTCTCTGATCAATAAACAGCACTGTTCTTAGGTCCTCCTGTTCTAAATTGATTTTTGCATTACTGAGTGACAATAGGGCGTTGGATGTACTATTTCTAACTTCAAATCCATGTTTTATTTTATTGTTTTATATTTTTGTTGTATACAATTTGTTAACAAGGATGATAAATTAATTAAAGCATTCCCTGTTCAGTAGTTGCTAAAATGGCATTATCATGAAAGTATATGTAAAATAATTTAGCTTGGGCACAGAAGTAAAACATATAATAGAATTCAGAAATGAATGCTATGCTGTCACAAACAGGGAAAACATACAAAAACCGGAGACAGTTTAGCACAAGACATGTCTGTACAAATGGTATACGGTTATCAGTTTTCTGTAAAGTCAAGGAGAAATTAATAAGAATCATAGGTAAAAAAGCAAAAGATGTGGCAACTAACAAGAAAAGAGGTGATAGCTATGAAAAGTAAAAAGTTTGAGGCATTTAGTACTAACTCAAAATAATAACGTTAAAAAATACAGAAGGGATGGTAAGATACAGGCAGAGTTAGACAAAAAGCATAGGATAAAGCTATTGTCCAAGGGATACAGCAAGTCTCAGAAGGAAAAAGCAGCAGTGATTAAGCAATTAGTAATGGAAGAAGTAGCACATAGTCCAAGCTAGCAGTGCAACACCAAACTTGAGAAAACTCTGTATACCTAGGGAATTAGTGAAGGGAAGTAGCATGAACATAAATGTAACATAAAGGGAAAAATACAAGATGAATGCAGCCTTAGATACAGAACAGGCTTGTTACTGAATATTTAAGTTCTTAATGTGTCATATTTCTGAGAAAAGAGAGCTCCACACAATAAGGCCAAGAGAAGAAAAGTCTCTGTCATAGATCCTTCACTTTTTCCTAGGGAATAGAGGAGTAACAGCAGTATTACCATTTGTATGTTATAGAGGTATAGGGTTTTGTGAGAGACGATAACAGACAGAGTGGACTGTGATTGGGATACAGAAGTTTGGAAGTAATAATATGTGGCTTTCAGATATTCAAAGTCAGGCAGATAGTAGTCGAAAGATACAGGCATGCTATTTGCTGCCTGTGAATGCATCATGTAATTATTTTACAGATTATGTCCAAGTGGCTAAAGAACATGAAGTTATTTTCATTATCGGCACCAGCTTCAACTAGCTTTGAAGGAAGGTTGACATGTTTCATGCTTTATTCATTATTATAATGTAGAAGCTCTGTAAGGATGAATTGTTAACTCAGGATTTGGGTTATAATTATGATTTATGGTTAGTTAACCATGATTTGATCAGAAATACAGATTTATTTTCTGGGAAGATATATTATATATGTAAAACTTAATCTGATATTCTTATGTTTTGTGTATGGATGTATTTATTTATGTTGACATAAGAAAGGGAGGTAAACCCATACACCCTCTGACATGTATGTACTTTTACCAGCTTAATTCCCATGTTTTAAGTGAGTTATAATGATCTGGAAGTGAATATATTTCTTTTTGAAGATTAATCTATATATGGGAATATATGGCCAGCATAATGCTTGTGGGAATGTAGGGGGGAGGGGTACTTCATTTTGAGTATAGGTGTGAAAGTCCTTTGGGCACAGAAACCATGAGGGCAGACTGTAAACTGGAAAAAGTGTAGTTGTTTAATAACATATATGGTTATCTGGCTATTCTTAATTACATACATATTACACACTTACCACATCTGTATTGCTTGAGCTATGGAGGGTGGATAAAAAGAGACTGCAATGAGTTAGTTTGTGTGCATGATTAATAACAGCTAAATTAATTACATTTGGGGTAAAAAATAGTGCCAGGGTGATACTTTTGATTACTTTCTTCCCTTCTGCTATAGTGTTTATTCACTGGAGGGAGATGCGTGACAATGGCAGAGACTGGGACAAAGTTATTACCTCTGAGTTCCTTAATCGTGTCAGGCTTTAACCTCTTCAGTAACTAGGGTAGTGCACAAGTTGAACAGCACTGATTTATGGCTAGCTGTCTTTTCTACCAGACTGATTTCCAGCTACATTGCCCTGAATTATGTGTTGTAGACCAAGCCCTCCTGAAAACCAGTTCACCTCTTTGGCAGAGGATCATCCCCGGTTGTTCTTGCCTGCTCTTGTTTTTGTTCTTTTTCCTAATATAAAACACTTTGGCTTTCCTGCAGCATTACATGAGCTTTAATGCTTCCTGGTGGAAATGCAAGCTGCTTGCACATGCTTTTCTTCATACGAGTCTGGTTGTTAGTACTGGAGATTCAGGCTCTACAAGGCATTACTTAATTCTATAACTCCACTACTTGTCACTCTGCTCTACTGGCCTACATTCACCTCTTAACTTAATGCTAAGACATCCCTGCTATGTTAAACTCTACCTCTCTCCTCCTCCTATCTTGTAGCCTCTTCCACACTATCTTCCCATCACAAACTCCATCACTTCCCCACCCCCACAGCAACCAACACTCTGCATTATACTTCACTCACGGTTCTACCTGTCCACCTTCCTAATTATCACTATAACCCAAATTAACATGCAGTAACTCTGTAAATAGAATTGTATATGCAGTGATATTAGACAGAGTCATACTTTGTTAGAAAGACTTCAGCTCTGTAGTAATAATATTTTTTTATGCTGGGCATTGTATTACATGGATTCACACTATATTAGACTGACTCCTGTGATATTGGCATAGTGTTTCTGCATGTTTAATATTGTATTTGTAATATTCATCAATACTATAAACTGCTTCTTTGTCTTCTATTACTAGTACTTGCCAGAGCCATAGCTTGCTCATCTAGCTCATGGTACCATCCCAATGTGGTACACCTCAACTCTAAGTAGTTAAGGAGCAAAAGAAAAAAATCATGGTCCATTCCCAGAGTGACAGTCCATAAGAGCGTCCATGTCCACATTTTCCATTGTCTGTAGTCTGTATCCATCAACTACAAATAAATAAATAAATAAATAAATAAACACCTTTCCTTCTGAAAACTATAGCAAGCAGTTTACTACATGTTATACTATACATGAAACGCTAAAGTGGTTGAGCCTTGTTCAGAATTCAGGAGTCATGCTGGTAGTCCACTGCTGACCAGTTGGAATCTTCTACTTACTCCCCCCAGCACCTTGCACCCAGGATGGCTGCCCTATTTCTCCAAACCCTTGCTGTGCTACTGGTACTTGCTTTTTCCGGGCTGAGCCAGAAAATGGACCACCTGAATCAGTGCTCTAACTGAGTCAACAAATATAAATAAATAAATAAAAAAATGAGGATAGGCTAACAAGCTGGCTCTAATCTGTGATGTGTCTTGAAATTAATTTATTGTGGAACTGGCATCCCTGGTCACAAACTTAAGGATTCAACTCATGAAACTTTAGAGACTCAGTCATGGCTACTTTGTTTGATACCCTGGGCTGTGGCTCCATCTAGCATCCCCCTCTCCACACAAAACCTAAGTATCTAAAAAAAAAAAAAAAAAAACTCTGTATGAACTTTTGAAAAGACAAGAAAATAATCAACAATGGCAAGAGCCCATAATATAGAAAGGATTTATCATAAAATACACCACTGTTCATTCTGCTCTGGACACGCTATACTTCTTAACTAATCTTACGGATGTATGCTATAAGTTATGTCCAGCCCACCACTCTTCTGAAGACATTCTCCACACCACTGACACTTATGCTTGTGGTTTAACACATTAAAATGAAGTACTGAGTGCTGCCTGACAGCATCACCCAGGAAAATAGCTGGCTCAACCAATGCCCTGTGGCAGTACCATGGACCTGCTCCCCAACCTTCAGCTATTCAACTGAAGAGCAAAACAAAACAAAATAACACATTTACTGTATTAAGCCAATTGCAATCCATAATCTCCCAGCTCTTCCACTGAAAAGTAAAAAAAAGGACATTCCTTCTGCTGGCACACCAATCAGGTGGTCAGGTGCAAAACATGGCCCCTCCCTGCCTAGCCATTCAGGTCCCATTTCTGTTGTACCCTGTCCCCAACCCTTCTCCATTTTATTAAAAACAAACAAAGATTTCTTCTTCTTGTAAAGTATACCAAACTGATGCTACAGTTTGTACCTTGACTTCACAGACCACTACGGTGCACATGTTTTACTTAAAAAATAAAATTATTCTAGTAAACTGTAGCAAACAGTTGCCACAGTTTACAACCTGCCCCATGGAGTGCTACAGTGCTTGAGTTTTAGTTAAAAAGTGTTTTTTTTTTTTTTTACTTTTAAACTATAGCAAACTGTTTGCTACTATGTAGTCTCCCCTTTCACCCCACCCTAGCTACTGGCATCACCGCTCATACCCCTGCTCCACTGCAAAGTGGCCCTACATTAGGAAGGATTCTGAGGTGTGCATGTTGTGATAAACATAAGGGCATTCTCACTTCTCTTTTTGTCTTTTGCACAAAAAGATGGTGGGAGCAGGCAGGTACTGGTTGTTGATGAAACATTGTTCTTATACAGAAAGCAGATGTCCCGTGTGTTTTATAAATTCAGGTCCATTTGAGGGATGACTGATGCAACTGCTGACATGGAGTGTTTTGTTATCACCAAAATTTGATTGGTTGTTATTTTGGCTCACATTCCAAGGTTGCAGTATCAGTTATATTTTATCGATTCATCATCTTGTAGATGTATGTTGCATGGTTGCCTGTTTTAAATGACAACTGAACATTTTGTCTCTTGTAACTCCCTTGAGGGAAGCAGTGATAAAGGTAGAATTGAAGAAAAGGGACAGACATGTAGGAAGGGACTTTTTTAGCTAATGTCTCTTACAGGTGAAATGTTAATTTTTATATCTTCATTTCTTTACACTGAAGGCACATGACCTCAGATGTATGACATTCTGACCCCACCTGACCTTACTTTATACTCTTTCTGTTTTCATGCCTGAGTATTCCCCCTCTTTTGCAAATTCCTGGATCTGCAACTGCCTTATCTCTCATTCTCTTAAAACACTTTTTAGGTATTTGGGTCTGCTACATCAGTCAAGATGACATTTCACTGAAATCATTTTAGGAAAATTGTCACATCACACTTCTGTACACTAAAATTACACAGTTGGAGTCAGGGACAATCTACCCTTATGTCTGACTTCTTATAGTGTCACCAAGTTTGGGGCCCATTAGGGTACTCTACACAATCCTAAAGGGTGAACATTCTCTCAGTGTTAGTTATCCATTCCTCACACCCTTGCCCCTGTGTGTACTGTGGCTAAAATCTAATGCATTAGCATTTTGCTCTGCTGATTTTGGCTATATGTAATTAAGCAGATTTGTTTTAAATCAAGATTACTGTTCTCCAGTGCTCCTCTTTTTCATATCTTATAAATCCATAGGTCCATGGGTAAGTACTAGGCTAGCTGCCCTTGTGGGCCATTTTAAGCCTAGCCAGTTTCCCTTTTGGTACTTGAATTAGCCTATACTGTTTGGTGTTATGTTGGTCTTACTCAGTCCATATACAATAACTATATATTAATCCTAGTGCTAATAACTGGGATTAATACCATAGATAATTTGAGGGGACCCATGTGTAGGATAAAGGGATAAAGCATTTAGGAGCTGTCTCTATCCATTAGTAGTACAGGGAACAGTCCTAGAGTACATTTTCTATTGCATATCCATAGTGCTTGAATATGGACCAGGGTGAACTTTGTTTAACATGGGTGGGAAGTCTGTTCTAGACCAGTGATAACCTTTGTGAGATATACCTGTCCCTCCAAACCATTTTCTTGATTTTGCAGAACAGATTTAGATCCCTAGATTGAGTATTTTTATGCCATCTGACTTGCTGATGTACAGTAGATCCATCAGTACTGGGTTGAAGGATGTCTTGTATGTCAGACACAGGTCACTTCTTAGCATTCTGTAGGATAACAAGTATAGTGACAGGGCTTTGAGTTGGTCCATGTAGGACATTAGGCCCTGTATCCTATTAATAAGGTATCTCTGTGGGCATTCCAGTTGTTGCATTTGTCTGGACAAATACATGCCAAACGGGACATTATACTCAATGACTGGCCTAATGACAGCTGAGTAAAGGGGAACACTGACATCCATAGATATAGACACTATTCCTTTTTTTATAAGATGCACAATATAAAACAACTTTCTTATGACAATGGACACATGTTGGTTGAAATTCAAGTCACTACCACGTAAGCTCTCATATTCCAAACAACTGGGTCACCTCCTAGGTGGTAGTTTTCTGGGGTAGATGACTTTCCAAAGGATATAATAATGTATATTTTAGCATTTAATTTCGGTCCATGATTTTGGTACCATTAGTTTATTTGGGACAAACCTTCCTACAGGATAGTTAAAGTCATTTGGAGATTGAATGACTGCTCCTAGTTTGCAGAATAGTAAGCCAGAGCCCTTTGGTACTGACATTTACTTCAAAGGAGTAGATGCCAAACAGGAGAGGCCCCAGCACTGAGCCCTCCACTGGTGGCTGGTCTCTTTGTGGAGGCAGCTTCCTCTATCTTGATCTCCTCTGCCCTATCTGCGAGCCATTTAGCAATCCAGTAGGTGACATGGGGGTTTATTCCCAGTTTATTTAGCTGTTCTACTCTACCTGAGTGGGGGGATTGTGTCAAAAGCTTTGGCCAGGTCAATATATGCAGCGTGTACTGTTTTTCCTTCATCCATTGCTTTGGTGACCTTTTCAAAAAAGTCCAGTTGGTTGAGTAAGCTTAACCCTCACTTGATGAAACTGAGACAAGTCTAGTGTTTGGAGGTTCCCTAGGTCCTTAATGATCACTGCCATGGTAAGTCTTTATATAGCTTTGCATATGAGGCTGGTCAAACGTATGAGTCTGTAATTGCCTGGGTCTGTGGAAGGGCCTCCCTTATACAGGCAATGACTGTAGTTGTTCTCCATTCATTTAACACAAATCCTGTATGCAGGCTGAGGTCAAACAGTGTTGTTAGGGGATGGCTAAATCATGCTTCATGCTATTTAAGACACATCCAGGGATATTATCAGGACACATTTTTAGCTTTTTTCTTTTTTGGTAGAGTATTTAGGACGTGGTATTGCGTGATAGTTGGAGCCAAGCTAGTTTCAGATGTAAGCAAATGAAGAGCTAGCATGTACGGTAGATGCACAGGCCAGAGAAACGTGTATGAAGAAAAAAGAGCCAGCACCAGGAAAAATGAAGCAGAAGGTGTTTATTATAACCAGACTGGTTTCAGAATATAGCTTTCCTCAGTGGTTTAACATGGTTGGAGCACAAAAACTGCATTTATATGTAGTCCAGTAAAGCAATAATGACATCATTTCCTGTCAAGAAAACATGATTAAGAAATAGTGCAAAACAATTATATACAATAATAATGTGAAAAATAAAAGAATGTGCATAAAAAGCAAACAGAATGTAATGAAAATATATTGAAAATATATATTGCAATATTCCACTCAAAAAGTCGCAAGCAAAAACCTACTATAGACAAATAAAAATATTATAATTTGTCGTTTAAATCTGGTGGAAAAAGATCACCCAATTTGACAATCCATTTCTTTTCCTTAATATTTAGTAGGTTATGCCACCCTGTTTTAAAGGATTTGTTTCCCAATATTCTATCTATGATAGTAAACGAAAATTTGGCTGTATTATGAATCAAGCAATGTTTGTACAAGGCATTGGTCATTCTGGCATTTCTGATGTCCCCTAAATGTTCCGACATCCGGAATCTAAACTGTCTGGATGTTTGTCCAATATAAAATGCTTGACAGGTACATGTGGCTAAATAGATGACCCAATCCGGTCCACAACTGGCAAAGCAATAGATGTCAAATAGTTTGCCTGTATTCTTGCTAGTGAAGTTCTTGGTCTTAAAGACATATTTCAAAAGGAGCAATGTCCACAAGGGTAACACCTAACTAGTTTCTCCCCTGACAAAGTCGTTTGGTGATAGATGACCTCCTGACGCATAATCTTTTTATAGTGTGAAAAATGGGAGCCTAGTGTTTTCCCCTTTCGGTATGAAAACTGACATCTATCACCCAACCAATCATCCAGTCATGTGTTAGCTTTAAGTATATTCTAATGTTTATCAATAATCCCAATGAGATGCCCAGTGTTCCTACCAAAAGTGGTAACCAACCTGAGAATATCCTGGTTATTCCTGGTATATTTATCTTTATATGTCAGGAGGCCATCCCTTGGTTGGTTATGAGCCCATAATAATGCTGATTTTACATTGTGTTGGCTGTACCCCCTATTCAAAAACCTGTTTGTTAGATCATGATGACAATGAGTAAGGTCCTGCTGTGAGGAACAAATTCTCTTAATTCTGAGAAACTGGGATTTGGGAATATTATTAATAATATGCTTAGGGTGGAGACTTGAGGCATGTAACAAACTATTATATTGGGGATACTTCCTATAGATCGTAGTTCTTAAGGTGTGATCCGGTTTATGCTCTAAGTGTACATCAAGAAAGTTAATTTCATTAGCATTGTAGCTTACAGTGAATTCTACCCCCCCATTTGTTACAATTTAGATAATCAACAAATTCCTCAAGATATTCAATGCCCCCTCTCCATACAAGCCAACAGTCGTCCAAGTAGCGTCGCCAAATGTCAATCTCAGGTATGTACAAATTGTGTAAATCATTATAGATAATATGTTCCTCTACATACCCCATGTATAAATCAACATAGATGGGAGCAAAAGATGAACCCATGGCTGTGCCTTGAATCTGCCAATAACATTGGTCTTGGAAATAAAACACATTTTTAGTGAGTACATGTTCAGCCATGCAAATTAGAAGTGTGTTAAAACCTGGAATGTAGATATTGATTTTGTTGAGCCAAAACTCCAATGCCATCAACCCAGCCCAATGGAGAATACAGGTGTAGAGTGATTTAACATCCAATGTACACATTAACCAATAGGGTTCATAGGTTCATAGGTTCATACTAGGCTATCTGCCCTAGGGCATTTATAAGCCTATCCAGAATGTGTTTGGCTTTTGCCACTCATTTTAAATTTATTTTGCTGTGCCCTTTTTCGAGGTTAGTATACTGTGCCTCTGTCTAACAGTGACACAAAAGTGATACCTGGGGTAAACCTACGATCTCCCATCCACTCATCAAAATTCCTCTTGAAGAGAGTCAATGAGGGACTCTGCCTAACCTGGACTGGGATTTTATTCCAGAGTGAAGGGAGCCTCTGGGTTATGAATCTGTCCCTCCAGCATGTCCTATTTATTTCAGTGCTGAGGTTCAAGTCTCTCGAGCGCGTTGCTCGATGGGATTTGGATTTTCTGAGGTGCAGCATGTCCATTAATTCGGGGTTGGACATGGCTTTATACGTCAGGCACAGATCGCCTCTGAACAGGCGGTATGCCACTGAGTAGAGCTGGAGTTTCTTTAACCGGCATCTGTTTGAGCCCTTTGATCCTCTTGGTGAGGTACTTTTGGGGTCTTTCCAGTTGCTGCAGGTGTCTGGTAAGGTACATCCCAAAAGGGGCATTGTACTCAATTATGGGCTTGATGAGGGATGAGTAAAGAGGCACAATGACCTCCCCTGATCTAGATGTGAATCCCTTCATGATTAGGTGGGCTATATAAAATGTTTTTCTAACCACTTTGGCCACGTGGTTGTCAAATGAGAGATTGCTGTCAACTTGGGTCCCCAGGTCCCTAATTACTTCTTCTGTACTTAATGGATTACCACCTATGTGGTAATTTGTGGGCACTTTGTTTTTGCCAAAGGGGATGACTATACACTTTTTGGCATTTAGCTTGAGGCCATGGCTCTGGCACCAGTTGTCTGTTTCTATGAGGCCCTTTTGGAGGATGCTTGTGTCGGCTGGAGAGTCGATTATGGCGCCCAGTTTGCAGTCATCTGCGAACTTGGTCAGCCACAGTCCTTCCGTGTTTGCCTGTACCTCCAAGAAATATATACCGAACAAGAGAGGTCCCAGGACTGAGCCTTGTGGGACACCACTTGTAACTGGTTTGGAGTCTGACATGGCTCCAGCAATTCTAACCATGTGGGTTCTGTCCTTGAGCCAGTTTGCAATCCATCTAGTGACATAGGGGTTTTTATTTAAGCTGGTGAGCTTATCTATAATGCCCGAGTGGGGTATTGTATCGAAGGCTTTTGCGAGGTCCAGGTAGGCTGTGTGGACCACCTTCCCTCGTCAATGGCCTTGGTGACTGTTTCAAAGAAATCAACCAGGTTTAAGAGGCAGGATCTGCCCTTAACAAAGCCGAACTGGGTAGGATCCAGTGTCTGTAGGTCCCCAATATCTTTATTTATGAGGTCCATGATGATCCTTTCCATAGCTTTGCAGACCAAGCTAGTCAGGCTTATGGGGCGATAGTTTCCAGGATCCGTTGAGGCACCACCTTTATGGAGTGGGACCACTGTTGCTGTACGCCACTCTTTGGGCACATATCCTGTAGTAAGGCTGAGATTGAACAGTAGTTTTATGTTTGGGTTTAGCTCTTCTTGGAGTTCATGTAGGACGCAGCCCGGGACACCGTCTGGTCCCATTGATGCTATATTTTTTGCTTTGGAGAGGGCGGCTCTTACCTGAGCATCTGAGATGTCAGGGGGGCAGCACTCTGCTGGGATAGATATTTGCCCTTTTGGTGGGAGGGGAGTTTGCTGAACCTGTCAGCTAGGATGTTGGCAATGTCTGTGGGTTCAGTGTATTTTTTGTCATTTTGGACTAATTCTGAGCATATCTGGGAATTACCACCCAGGTTCCTAACATAACTAAAGAAAGCCTTGTGATTATCCTTAGTGTCCTGTGCAATTTTTCTCTTGAAGCTGGCCTTAGACAATTTTATGAGTGCCCGTAGTTTTGCTAATACTGATCAGTGATGCCTTCCCTTTTGGGATTTTGCTCTATCATTTAGTAGCTTCCTCCTTCTATTGTATAGTTTGTTTATGGCTGGGGTCCACCAGACAGGACGTCTGCCTTTGGAGGATTGGGTCTTGGTTTTATTTGGGATCGCATGATCCATGCATTCCTGAAGTTGTTCATAGAATGCGTTTATAAAGGATTCTGCGGTCTGGGCGTATTTTCCACAGGCCGGGGCTTTGAAGGATTCCACCTCGGTTTTGAGGAGTGTGAAATTTGCTTTAGAGAAGTTTTTCACTGTGATTTTCTGGGCAGGGGGTGGGGTCGGGATGTGAATATCCAGTGAGATTAGTTTATGGTCTGATCTTACCAGTGAGGGATACACTTCTGGTCTGGAGCATAGAGTCCCCATGTTGGTGATGATCAGGTCCAGTATGTTTTCCCCTCTTGTGGGAGTGGTAACAAGTTGTTCCATAGCATTTGAGTTTATAAATTCTAGGAACCTTTGGGCTAGGGTGTTGGAGCTAGAGTAATGCTCCCAGTCTATGTTTGGGTAGTTGAAGTCGCCCAATATAATGGTGTTTGGAGAGACCTTCATATTTTCCAGTGTTCTCAGGAAGGCCGAGTGGGGTTCCTGGGTTTGGGAGGGTGGTCTGTAGCAGGCTATAAACTGGAAGGCAGTTTTACCCACTGTTAGTTGCACATGGATAGTCTCTGATGCTTCGTGCTTTGCCACCAACCTGGAGGTGTGGGTATCTTTGATGAATATCGATACTCCCCCTCCTTTTGTGGTTCGGTCCAAGTTTTGGGGCCGAAAAGCATGGTATGAGGTATAACCTGGTAGTGCTGGGGTGCTCTCGGGAGCCCTGAACCAGGTTTCTGTTACTGCACAGATATCGATGTTCTCCATGCTAAGGAGAGTTTCGAAAAGTGCATCTTGAGGTTTAGACTTCTGGCGTTGAGTAGCATTACTCTTAGTTTCTTATCCCTTGTGATACCTATGGTTTGTCTTTTGAGCCTTGCCTAAAAAAGGCACTATGGGGGTAGCAAGAGCCTTTGCCAATATCCGAAAGCCCAGGGGTGACAGGTGCAAGCCGTCCCTAGCGAAGCATCGTGGCTTGTCGAGCATATCATCCCAAGCTGACAGGCATTGGATCCCCTTTGAATGACACCAGTACTTAAGCCAATTGTTAAAATTGATCATCTCGTCTTCATATTGTGGCATCATTCTTGGTGAGGGTAAGATGCTACTCAAGGTCAGGGTCATACCGGCCTGGGCTACATGCTCAGAGAGCTCCTTTATGTCTCTTTTCATGTAGTCCAGGGAGGTACGTCTCAGGTCATTCACACCAGCATGGACAATGACTGAGTCATATTTGTACTTGCCTTGGAGTGACCTGAGTGCTTATGTTATGTGGCGGATCCCAGCGCCTGACAGGCTGCTCACCGTGACCCTCTCCTTGTTCAGCCTGGTGAGCGGGACGTCAGTGTGCCTGACAATAGAGTCACCTATTACAAGTTTATCAGGTGTGTTGTTTAGTCTTAAGGGCTGTGACTGTTCGGCACACTGGCTTTGTGAGATATGTGTTGCACGTGTTTTGTTTTGGGGTAGCGGTTGCTTGGGTGTCTGCTTTGGAGGTCTCTGCTGCTTAGGCTGATCTTTATTTAGAGCCTCCGAGTATGTTTTTGTGTGATTATGTGTTTGGTTTGCTGTCGTGGTAGGTCTATGTGAGACTGGAATTGTAGTGAGTGTGGTTTCCTTCTCCTCTTGACTGGTTATGCCAGTACTGAGTTGAGAGAGCTTAGCCTCCAGTTTGGCTATATGGTTGCATCTCTCACATCTGTTGGAATTTGTTGGGAGGAGGAGAGGGTTGTCTGCAGTTGTAACATTGCCTCAAGATTCCCAGATTCACCAGCTGGACCAGAGAGGAGATTGACAACTGACCTTTGGACATGCTAGAATAATATTGGGAATTCCTTAATTGAAAACAAGGGCCAGTGGGGAGTGAGGGTGTAGTGCTTTTAATTTTTAGTGCTGACTTATATAATTGCTTTAGTGAGCAAGTGCCAGGTAACTTAAGTGCAATGTGTTACAGGTAACTTAAATGCAAAAACGACAAACAGTAACTTTCTTTCAAGTGAAACAAGGAAATAAGTACAGTAAGCAATGCAGATATCACTAGTGATCCACAGAAGCGCTGAGAAGCCACATATTAGGTGGAATTAGCGTTCTAATTGAGAATCAGAGACTATTTGCAAAAATTCAGTCGTGTCTTTTAATCTGGCCCTAATGTGTGGTAATAAAGGTTTTAAATACTCAGTCAAAAAAATGGACAGAGGTTCTGTGAGTGAGACAATTCCAGAAACAATCAGTCTACCAGGAGGTGTTTTGAAAGATTTATGAATTTTGGGCAATATATATAAATATTGTTTACCTGGGTCCTGTACAGTCAATTGAATTTTAGTTTTGGCAGTAATGATCCCTTCCTCAACTGCAGATTGTAGAAAATCATCTATATCCTTCATAAAATTAGGAGTGGGGTCCAAGGGCATGTTCAAATAATGCTGAGTGTTAGACAACTGTCTAATTCCCTCTGCCCAGTAATAACTGGAGTCCATGACCACAACTGTCCCACCCTTATCCGCAGGAAGAATAATGATATCAGTATTAAATTTAAGGTCCTCTAAAGCCTGTTGTTCCTCTCTATTCAAATTCTGTCGCAGGATGTTCCCAGAGCCAAATTATGATGTAAATCCTTTATGACAGCTTGCTGGAAAATGGCAACATGTTTATCCATTGGTGGATTGAAATTAGATGGTAAAAAACGGAATTCAGCAGATCTTTGAGAATGATCCTGTTGATCAAAAAATAATTTGAGGTTAATTTTTCTCCAAAATGACAAAATATCAGAAATGAATGTACTCTCATCCACAAAAAAGCCAGGAATAAAACCAAGACCTTTATTTAACAATGATTCTTGAATAGGTGTTAATACAAAACTGGATATGTTGTGCACATTAGAACAAACAGGATTCATTTCACAAAGGACTGAAAAAGGTCCTCTAAGGTTTGTACCCCTGTGTTTATGTCCCCCCCCCATGTCTCCTGCCCCTAAAGGGAATTCTGAACTACGACCTCTTTTGGAAACAGGAGAATCATTGTTGTGGGTGGTTTCTGTGTCGGTAGTAGTGGATTCCTCCCCCGAAGTTGTGCCCTGTGAGGTGCCTTTTTTCAAAATAGACCGAGGCCACTTTTTGCGTGTAAAATTGGAATTCCTGGAATTCCTAGTACCCTCAGTAAACCTGACACTTCTCTGTGATTCAAAAGGTTTCCCTCTCTCATAATCTTCCACATCCCTGTAAAATTTGTGCAATTTCTTCTCCTTTAGGCCATTCTCAAAGGTGATCAACTCCCTGGATAGTTTACTCAAATTTTCTTTAAAATTGGGTAAATGTTCATATTCTTTCAATTCATCACAAATTTTTTGTACATCACAAATATTGACCTGTATAGTCCTGTCATAATAGGAAGCTAATATGTTCACAACGGACATGGAGGCATTCTGTTGTGCCAAATTCCATTCCTTTAATAGTGTTTCATCTGGTTTACCAACCAGGGGTTGTTGTTTTATTCTAAGACCTCTGGGGGTGATATTACGATTTTGATAAGCTTTGAAAAGCCTGGAATGCCAAATAGTGGTACGTAAGGTTTTAACTTGCTTCCCTAGTTGAGTAAATAAGAGACTACAACCGCCAACTGGATCAGTTATATTATTTTACTTGGAGCCATTGTTCAATTCTATTCCAAAGACTTGTCCGCACATAGCCTCTGAAGTAATTTGTTGAGATCCATGGCAATAGGTTGTCTAAAAGGCTAATGTCAAATGTGATGTAAATCTTCCCAAATGTGAGAAATTACACTGTATAGAACACTGAAAGTGCAACAAATCCAGAGGGTGGATGGCCATGGTTCCCATTGAAAAGTAAATAAAATGATGGTATCAAATATGAATCACAGAGAAGCACCCAGATTCCGCCAGAGGGTCCAGATGTCCCCAAATATACAGTGTGAAGGATAATATCGTGAAAGTCAAAGTCCAAAATTCAAATGAATGTGAATACTTGAACCACACTTGATAAGGAGACCAGAATTCCGGAGCTTAGTGATAGTAATATGGCACCTGACCTAACACAAAATTTACAAAACAGCCAATCACAAAAAAATTTTTTTTACAAAAAATATGTGTAAGGAGGAACCTAGTCAATAAGCATATGACCTCAATTGTGGATAGTAGACCAATACTGACTAATGCAAAAAGACCGTGATATCTGGTTCAAAACCTGTGTTGATGCAATACTTATACCCAGTGATAAAGAGTAGTAATATTAAAAAACTGATGACCAAAAAACTGATTGTATAAATTATATGGGTTCACACACACACAGGAAATAGCCAGTAGTTAGTTGCAAAAAAAACAACCGATAATTCTCAGACCAAAATGTATGTCTGCCCCCCAAAAAATATAGGGCACTCAAGTCTGAATAATGATAACCTGACCAAATAAGATGTCAGTAAGAATGCTAATGTTAGGAACCCAATAATAATGGTATACTCCAATGTAAAAAAACAGATGGAGAGGAAATTTGTAAATAATGATACAACACAATAAATCAGTTACTGTATACTTCAAATGTAGAACCCAATCAGAGCAAAAAATATAAGAACAAATGTATTACTCAAAGAAATGAGTATATACAGCTGTTAACAATTGGAAACTAGGAGAGGATTAAAAATTAAATTATAATCTTTGTTATGAATATAAATTGTGTCAAACAAGTGAAAATGAACACATTTAACTGTCAATCATAAATATTACAGCAAATAATTTGAAAAGAGTCTCCCAGTTGGCATAAATGTAAGGTATGGTCTAATACAACCCCTATTGTCCCAAAAACGATAGTATATAGCTGGGATCCTAGAATAGTTTAAAATAATAAAGTAAGCTTGGAAAACGCTATGTTTTTCCTTTGTGAATATCCATACACATCGATGAATTCAACCAATAAATATGAAGAGACTGATTCTTCTGATCGAGTCCCAAATAGGTGTGTACCAATATAAACACCTATTGTCCCCAAAGAACATGTACAGACATCCACATAGATGTTATAATATAAATATACCAAGAATCAAATATGATTACCAATCAAGAGTGAAACGTTATGGTTTTGTTGTAAAAATTGGTAATTAGTTGTCAATACCAAAGCCCACAAGTGAACCGGGAATAAACCGGTGCAGCTATAAAAACAGACACAAAATATATGTCCCTATTTGTAAAAAAATCATGAACACATTCCCTAGTGTCCCAGACATATATGTAGGTCCATATTGATGTCAAAAATGGAAAAAAAAAACAATTGCTTTGTTCAAAAGATGGAACACTGATTTAGTTCTTCACAAGAAAAATGGTGGATGAATGTCACAGCTAACACCTTGGAAGAAACCAGAGATGAACCGCTGCATAAAAAAGGTGAATGCTTCCAAAATATATCCCTATTGGTAATAATCACCATAAAGTTACCTTATTGTCCGGAGCCAACATGTACGTAGATCCACATAAACATAGGAATACTATCTTACAAGAATATTGCGCAATTACTGACCAGAATGGAGCCACTTGTTCAATTTGCAAAGTAGACACTGAAAATAAAATATACCAGCCCAAACTTGTAGGGAAACAAAAAATCCGATCAAGATCAAAGGTTCCTACAGACGCTTGTGATGTAATCCAATAGAAATGGCAAAATGATGGCAAGGCAATTAGTGCTTCAATCCGCCTTGGCGTATATGATATGTGCCGTTTAGCTGCAAAAGTTTACAAAGATCCATCACATACTAAGCGAATGAGTCCAAGGTGAAAATCACCTGACAGTAACAGTACCGGGCGATGAAATCTTCACAGGAAAACCATGTAGATGAAACAAGACAGAAACAGGGTGAGGAATCCTCCTCTACCAAAAATCAAACCACACCACAAAATGGCTACTGTTTCAGATGTATCTTGTGGAACAGATGCAGGGAAGAGAGGGTTAAAGTTAGAGCTGAATTTATTGGCCAGAAGGTTCACTATATATTCAACCTCAGTATAGGTAACTGGTCACAATCAGCTCAGCACCTTGCTGCTTTGCACTTCTGAGACTACGAACAGAACTAAAAAAAGACCTTGGCTTTGGGAGCTAGTTTAGCCTCAGCCTTGGCTTTGGTGAATTTTAATAAACTGCTGAGCTATTTTATTTCAGTGACAAGGGCTCTATCATTCTACAAATTTCTCTTCTTCCTTTTGGTCAAAATTCACTTCTTTTTACTATAAATCTTACTAATATCATGGTTCAACCATGTGGGTTGTTCTGGGAGTTTGCCCTGTGCTTGCTTCTACAGGGTACAGTCCATGTCTATAGCTGTTTACATGTTGGTATTGTGTGGTGGTGTACATTTAAGCAAATTCAGTGGAGTGACCTGGATTTGATGTGGATTTGAGACCACAGCTATATCATGATCAAATGGGCCCTAGACAGGGGAGAGGATCAGGCCCCACTCCCATAGCCATTTTGGTGTCCCATTACTTGTTTTCCGTCCATTACCATAAACACTGCTCAAAACTGTTAGCATGCATTCTGTGCTGTTCTTTACTTAAAAAAAGGCAGAGATATGAATTTAATTTAAAACGTTTAATTTAAATATCCTGAGCAGGATAGCCCTACTAGTCTGGTAATGTTTTTTTTTTTTTCAGGGGGAAACCCTTGGTGGTATTTATGCTACTAGGGGAACGTCCCCTTCTCTTTTTGATAGCACAAGTTAATGTAAAAGATCTCACAGCTGTTGTCATTAACACTGATAGATAAAAGTCTCAGTTTCCCATCTCATCCAAAGGATGACACACTCAGGAGTGGAACCCTCCTCTCCAAGTGCACTGTAGTATCAGAAATCCATCTGCATGGTGAGGGAGTAGAACCCACAGCTTTCTGTACCAAAGGCAAATATGATACCTGTTGTGCAATTAATACTGCTTAGAAATTATATAGCAAAAACACTGATTGACATTTGCTAAACAACAAAGTTGCACATTGAAAACAGGCTTTGCGTGAGCGACAGGAAACTTGCACACTGAAAATAGGCATTGCATAAGTGACAGGAAACTTCTCTTCCCTTGAGACACACATTCCTTGAAAATACACTGAGACTCACATTCCTTGAAAATATACTGAAGCTCATGTTCCTTGAAAATGCACCCCTGTAGTTTTTTGAAGTGAAACGTCTTAAGGAACGGTACTGCGAGTTCAGAGTGAAATGTAAAAGTGAAAAGGAAGGACGGAAGTCATACTCCGCCCACTAAGGGCAGGGTTTGACTTCCCTACTGTACTTTAACTTTTCAACCACACACGTGCACGTGCACACACACACACACACACACACACACACACACACACACACGCACACACAGTTTGACTTCTGTACTCTCAACCACACACACACACACACACACACACACACACACACACACACACACGCACACGCACACACACACACGCACACACACACATGGCATCAGTTTCAAAACCCAGGAGAGCTGTTCTGAGGTGACTGTGGATTCTGTGGACGCTGTCACAAGTCCTTCGTCAGATCTGCCTGTGAAGAGACAGGTTTTTGAATGATTAAAAATGTATTCTAAGTAACCTGCTAAATGTACTGTCTTATTTATAGGAAAGGGGTGTAAATATTACATGAGAAAAAAAACATGTGCTATACGATTCTGGGGTGAGGGTGAGTGCTAGAGAGTTGGAAACATGGGAGTCATTTGAGAGTCTGTGGTTTTGGAGAAATCCACTGATGTTGTCTGAGTAGTTAGCCATCTGGAGCTCTAATCACTGTCACTCTGGTCTCCTATTACTGTCTTAAAAAGTACTGCCTTGGTCAGATGTAGTGTTGCTGTGTGCTACGTGTGGGTCAGAAAGAAGCTTAGTTTAACTCTAAGGGTTGAGGATGGCTTCTCACATTAGTTAGATATCTGGAGATCCAACAGATGTTACACATGTCTGTCCAGTACATTTTAAAAAGCACTACCTCAGTAATACATAGAGTTGCTGTCTGCTATGTGTGGCAAGGGGAAGCGACCAGAGTTGGAAAGGGCCCTCTTGGCATTTTATCATTTTCCACTTTAAAATAAACTTGGGAGAAGGCATTATGCATTAGGTGTTTAATGGAAGGGTAGTCATTAAAGGCTGAGGCTTGAAATACCAGGTGTGATACACTCCTCCTGTTTACAAAATGGTAAAGGTATGAACTGTTATTAAACCTATTAAGAGGGTATGTTTGAATGCTGGAGGAATGAAGGAAGTGTAGAGCTAAGCTAAAGGACCAGTTTAAGGAATCTGGGGGAGGCCTTAAGAATCATTACGGGAAGGCCTCTAATGTATTAACTTGAGTATAGTGGTAATAAGTAAGTCCATGCTAATGCTTAGTACTTACTGAAGAAATATAAAATGCTAAGTTACATGTATCCCTGGAGGCAAATGTAGTGTTGGATAAAATGGTAATAACGTGGTGCTGAAAGAGGGATGTGAATTGTTCAGGAAGAGTTGTGAGGAAATACAGGAGAAGAACCATGACACAAAAGCAAGGCTTCCACTAAGACAATTAAAATTATCAAGGATGGCCTGAGAAAGAGTCTCAGGCGAAGAACCATGGGGTTTGGTGGCTATCAGGCTTTTGGAAATAAACTGTACCATGAATGGAGACACATTTTACACTCCCTCAGAGCCTAATTTTAACAAATATAGATTCGCCATTGAAAAGGGCGGTTGGAGAAGTCTGGAGTACCTCAAATTAAGCTGTAAGAGTAAATAATGTCTGAATTATGGTTAAAGCAGGAGACCTTAAAAACTAACTTCATACTAAAAACAGTAATCAATAGTAAGGAACTAAATGTTCTACTACCATATGAGGCCAAATGAACGATAATAAAAATCAGGCATAGTTCAGTAACAAACTGGTTCATACATGCTTCACAGTCAGTAGACTGTCCAATGCAGAGTTAGTGCAGTTCAGCTACAGAGTGTGTCAAATTTATCATAAGATCAGAAATGAAGTTTTCCAGCATGTTGGGGTTTCTATTCCAGAGTTCGTTAGTTTGTGAGGACCATGGTGGTGGTCCTGAGTGATCCTTCCTATTATTGGATGCCTGTTGTTTTTAATAAAAGTTGTGGTGGATGAATTTTCTGAGATTCAAAATATTGTTGATGGAAGAGGTTGTATTCAGCTCTGCGGGTTTGTTAGCTATTAGGCAAATTTGCCATTCCAATTCTTTCTTTTTGAGTCTGCCGTTGGTGTTTCCTTGACTTCCATACTCAACTGTAGATTTTCAACCACACATACACGCACACACACACACACACACACACACACACACACACACACACACACACACACACACACACACACACACACACACACACACAGAATTTGACTTCTGTACTCTACTTTAGCTTTTCAACCACACACACACATACACACACACACACACACACACACACACACACACACACACACACACACACACACACACACACACACACACAATTTGACTTCTGTACTCTACTTTAGCTTTTCAACCACACACACACACACACACACACACACACACACACACACACACACATTTTCAGAACCTAGGAGAGCTGTCCTGAGGTGACTGTGGAAGAGTATGTATGTACATGTTTGGGTCAGGGAGGCACTTCCTTACAGAATTTTCACTTCTAATGCACACTGTGACCATGCACATTCTTTTTTTTCCCCCATTATGCAGTGAAACAAATTGACTGAACAAATAAAAGACAAAATTACCCATTTTAGCACATTTCAATCAGCTCTAACAACTAAGCAGTCTGGTAGTTGGTATGGAGAACTAAGGCTTTTTGTTTTCTATAGACAAAGTACAGGGTTTGTGCCTCAGCAAGCTAATTAACTAAACTACCACTCCTAACAGGGGCATTATACACACTACCAAGCAGTTGTATGTGTGTTTGCATCTGTTTCAAAAAGATGAAAGCCCCATATGCAGGCAGAGTAGCAGCCATCATATCCAAACCCCATCTGTTTAAATCTGATACTTTGCCTGCCCCACCATCTCTGTTCTGTTCCAACATGCATTATGCAGGATGTACACAGAAAGTGCGTTCTTAAAGAAAAAATGTATGGTTACAAAAATTGCAAATATTTTATTTAACAGTTTATTTAACAATTAAGTTTTGACACCCCCAGCAGACCTCCCCCCCAAGCCAACAAATCCAAGATGATGCTCCCCGTAGTGGATTTTCTGACTATTTGTTCCTGGGCATTTGTATTGACAATATCCAGTAATCTCAGTGTTTGTACACTAGTGGTGGTGCAGGTTTCCCAGTCTTTGTTTGGATTATTTAGATCACTTAGAAAAATGATATTGATTTTAATACTGAGTGATTGTGGTTCCTATATATAGGCATCATTGCTTTCCTGAGTCATAGAGGAAGTTGGAGAAGGACTATTCGATCCTGGACTGTTTGCCCCCGGATGGTTTGACCCCAATACATTTCTATGCAATTTCATGTGTGTGTGTGTGTGTGTGTGTGTGTGTGTGTGTGTGTGTGTGTGTGTGTGTGTGTATAAATATATATATATATATATATATATATATATATATATATATATATATATATATACATATATGAAATATGTATGTGATTTTTTTAATGGACAGTTTAACCCCAGACTATTTGACTCCAAATATATTATTTTAAGTACTTTATCCTTAAGTTATTAATTAATCAGTTATTCAATATTAACACCGTCAATTTTTCATTGTAAATATATTTTTAATAATATTTTTATTTTATTTAATTATTACATTGGTTAGTATAAATATAACATTTAAATCTTTAACATATAACTAGTGTAATGTTTTAACATATTATGACTACTGTTACTTTACAACATACTTTATAACCTTCTGTTTGTAGGTAAACATTTTACCCATTATGCCAACTGCTGACAGAGTACCAAAGACAAACACTAGCAAATATAAAATCTTGGAGATGTTCACTATATGGTAGCATTAGTTAAACACTGTATATCAAGCACGACACTGAACATTAAAGGAAGTGGAACACTCCCCCAGATGTGTGGAAGTTTACTACCACAGTTCTCGGGTCTTTAATGCTTTAAAACAGTTTATAAGTTCAGTAATGAAAAGTCGGCTGCAGTGACCTAAATGGAAAGGATTGCACACAACTTAAAAGATAGTAACACGGATTGAAATCTCACAGCTTAGAGTCACCGTGGGAAATGCAAAGTAAACCATTTAAGTAACAAAAATACAGGGCAGAATTACCATTACTAATGCAGAAATCCTCGCCACAGAAAAACTAATAAAAGACACCGAAGTTGATGACTTCAGAGAAAAACTGGGTGAAAATAAGGTGCCTGGAAATGACACAAGAAGCTACATTAAAAAAAATTAAAAGAAAAGAAATAAGAAACTGAAGTCAGTTGTATTTGCCATAATGCTGGACCTGGGACCTGCAATCTAGAAGAAAAACAAACAGTCCCGCTACCATAAGCATTGGGGGCACTTCACACATTTTTGCTGTGTAGTAAAATCATCCACCGCCCCATAATGCACTATTCTAGCAGAATATGCTACTTCTGGAAAAGCAAAATGAGACACAAAAGACAGGGTAAGAAAGGTGGGATGCTTCCTAAAATCTACTCACAGGTCCAGTTGTACTGTGAGCATCAATAACTTCCATCTATGATTTCAGGCAATTCCAGAAGCTATCGTTATACTGAAACTCTAGATTAATTAATGCTGTGTTTAAAGTAAGTGTAGTCGAAGCACATAAATAGAAAATAAATACTTTCTAAACCAATTTTAAGAATATTTAGATGGTCTTTTCTTTCCTTTTTGCTTTGATGTGCTTCGGCTTCACTTACGTTGCATTCAATTGGTGACTTACTTCAAACAGGTGACCACAAAAACCCTGCTATCTGCAAGACAAATTCTGCAAGCCTTGGGGTTCATGGCCTCCTGCATTCTTCTAATTCCATATGCAAGACTGCATATGAGGAAATGTCAGTGGTACTTTAGTTTATGGAGTCAGCATTGTCACAGCCTGGAAACAATGATTCCTATCATACCTTGCCTGCAACTAGAGTTCCTATGGTGGGCAGAGGCCTGCCACCAAAACAAGAGACTGCCATTCACTCCACCCCCTGCCTCCCAAACCCTAACTACAGATGCATCAGACTATGCTTGGTGGGGGCTCATCTGGCAGGAAAGTGCATTCAGGGCAAATGGAGCCCAAATCAAATGCACCTACATATCAATCAGAAAGAGATGCTAGCTGTGCAGAATTCACTGACAAGCCTTCAAGGACTACCTTCATCCAGGACAACTAATGATAAAGAAAGACATAAACAAGCAGGGGGGTACACATTCCTACCCCCTTTGCAGACAAGCCATGGCATTGTGGAACACTGTCTTGACCTACCAAATACAACTACAAGCTCAATTCCTGCCAGGAAAGCTAAATACTCTTGCAGACAAACTAAGCAGAAATCTTATGGACCCACATGAATGAAAACTGGAGCCACAAGTTTTCAGCATGTTGACATGCAAATGGGGGAGTCCAGACATAGATCTTTTTGCCTCAACCCAGAACTATCAGTTGGACAAATTCTGCACAAAAATTCACCACAAAAAAGCTTGGAAAGTGGATGCTCTATCATTCAGCTGGAAAAACCTATCAGTCTATGCTTTTTCCCCTCTGCCTCTGTTCTCCAAAATTCTACTAAAAGTCAGACAGGACAAACCAAAAATGATTCTGATTGCTCCAGACTGGCCTCGCCAACACTGGTACCCTCTCCTGCGCAATGTGTCATACCTTCCTCTGTGGCACCTGCCTCAGACACCTTACCTACTGTCTCAACAACTGAATGAGGAATTCGACTGACAAAATATACAAACCCCAGTGATGCGAAACACCACTAAAATCACTTATCCACTCACAGCTGTCAGCCAAAAATCCTTTGTAGGGGTTAAATAAACTTCTACACACAAAAGGTAGAATATAAAAGCAGTTTTAATCCACACAAACGTTAAGCGCTTTCACTCACTAATCGTGAGCTTCTTCAGAACGTTCGAACAGCTGTTTCAGAATGTTTAAATATCCATTAATTGCGCCAAAAAAAAACTACTAATAGGTTCATAGGTTGATAGTAGGCTATCTGCCCTAAGGCATTTATAAGCCTAGCCAGAGTGTGTTTGGCTTTTGCCACCCTTTTAGATTAGTTGACTTTGCCTCTGTATAGCAGGTCACAGAAGATAGCCCTTTTAAGATTAGTTTACTGTGCCTCTGTCTAGTAGGGACACAGAAGAGAACCCAGGGGTAAACCTATGATCTCCTATCCACTCGTCAAGATTTCTCTTGAAGAGGGTCATTGAGGGGCTCTGCCTAACATGGATTGGGATTTTGTTCCAGAGTGAGGGGAGCCTCTGGGATATGAATCTGTCCCGCCAGCATGTCCTATTTATTTCTGTGCTGAGGTGTAAGTCCCTGGAGTGTGTAGCTCTAAGGGATTTGGATTTCTTGAGGTGGAGCATGTCCATTAATTCTGGTTTGGATATGGCTTTATACGTCAGGCACAGATCACCTCTGAGTAGGCAGTAAGCAACTGAGTAGAGCTGGAGTTTCTTTAGCCTAACTGTGTAGGGCATCTGTTTGAGTCCCTTGATCTTCTTGGTGAGGTACTTTTGGGGTCTTTCCAGTTGCTGCAGGTGTCGGGTAAGGTACATCCCAAATGGGCATTGTATTCAATTATGGGCCTGATGAGTGATGAGTAGAGGGGCACAATGACCTCTCTTGATCTAGATGTGAACCCTTTCGTGATAAGGTGGGCTATATAGAAGGTCTTTCTAACCACTTTGGCAACGTGATTGTCAAAGGAGAGATTGCTATCTACTTGGGTCCCCAAATCCCTAAGTACTTCTTCCATACTTAATGGATTACCACCTATGTGGTAATTTGTGGGCACTTTGTTTTTCCCAAAGGGGATGACTATGCACTTTTTGGCATTTAGCTTTAGGCCATGGCTCTGGCACCAGTCATCCATCTCTGTGAGACCCTTTTGGAGGATGCTTGTGTCAGTCGGCGAATCGATTATGGCACCCAGTTTGCAGTCATCTGCGAACTTGGTCAGCCATAATCCTCCCATGTTAGCATGTACCTCAGAGAAATATATACCAAACAAGAGAGGTCCCAGGACTGAGCCTTGTGGGACGCCACTTGTAACTGGTTTAGAGTCTGACATGGCACCTGCAATTCTGACCATGTGGGTTCTATCCCTGAGCCAGTTTGCAACCCATCTTGTGACATAGGGGTTGATATTTAAGCTGGTGAGCTTATTTATGATGCCCGAGTGGGGTATTGTGTCGAAGGCTTTTGCGAGGTCCAGGTAGGCTGTGTGGACTACCTTCCCTTCATCTATGGCCTTGGTGACTGTTTCAAAGAAGTCGCCCAGGTTCAAGAGGCAAGATCTGCCCTTAACAAAGCTGAATTGGGTAGGTCCAGTGTTTGGAGGTTCCCACTGTCTTTGTTTATGAGTTCCATGATGATATGCTCCATAGCTTTGCAGACCAGGCTAGTCAGGCTTATAGGGCGATAATTTACGGGGTCTGTTGTGGCACCACCTTTGTGGAGTGGGACCACTGTTGCTGTACGCCATTCCTTGGGTACATATCCTGTAGTAAGGCTGAGACTGAACAGTGACTTTATGTGAGGGTTCAGTTCTTCTCGGAGCTCATGTAAGACGCAGCCCAGGACACCGTCCAGTCCCATTGATGCTGTGTTTTTTGCTTTGGAGAGGGCACCTGTGCATCTGTGATGTCAGGGAGGCTACACTCTGTTGGGATAGACATTTGCTCTTTTGGGGGGGAGGGGGGGGAGTTTGCACTGAACCTGTTTGCCAGCATGTTGGCAATGCCTGTGGGTTCAGTGTATTTTTTGTCATTTTTGCACTAACTCAGAGCATATCTGGGAGTTGCCACCCAGGTTCCTGACATAACTAAAGAAGGCCTTGTGATTATCTTTAGCTTCTTGTGCAATTTTTCTTTCGAAGCTGGCCTTAGATAATTTTATGAGGGATCATAGTTTCTTGCTAGTACTGATCAGAGATGCTTTCCCTTTTTGGGATTTTGCTCTATCATGTAGTAGCTTCCTCCTTCTGTTGTATAGCTTATTTATGGCTGGGGTCCACCAGACAGGTCTCCTGCCTTTGGAGGAGTGAGTCTTCATTTTATTTGGGATAGCACGATCCATGCATTCCTGTAGGTGTCCATAGAATGCATTTGTAAAGGATTCTGATGTTTGGGCCGTATTTTCCACTGGCCCGGGGGCTTTGAAGGATTCCACCTCGGTTTTGAGAAGTGTGAAGTTTGCTTTTGAGAAGTTCTTCACTGTGGTTTCCTTGGCTGGGGGTGGGGACGGGATATGGATGTCCAGTGAGATTAATTTATGGTCAGATCTTACCAATGAGGGGTATACCTCTGGTATGGAACATAGAGTCCCCATGTTGGTGATGATCAGGTCCAATATGTTTTCCCCTCTTGTGGGAGTGGTGACCAGTTGTTCCATAGCATTTGAGTTTATAAATTCTATGAACCGTTGGTCGAGGGTGTTGGGGTTGAGTAGTGCTCCTAGTTTATGTTTGGGTAGTTGAAGTCTCCCAATATGATGGTGTTTGGAGAGACCTTCATATTCTCCAGTGTTCTTAGAAAAGCTGAATGGGGTTCCTGAGTTTGGGAGGGTGGTCTGTAGCAGGCTACAAACTGAAAGGCAGTTTTGCCCACTGTTAGTTGCACATGGATGGTCTCCGATGCTTCGTGCAGTGCCACTAACCTGGAGGTGTGGGTATCTTTGATGAATATGGATACTCCCCCTCCTTTTGTGGTTCGGTCCGAGTTTTGAGACTGAAAAGCATGGTATGAGGTATAGCCTGGTAGCGCTGGGGTGCTCTCAGGAGCCTTGAACCAGGTTTTTGTTACTGCACAGATATCGACATTCTCCATACTGAGGAGAGCCTCGAGTGCGTGCATCTTGAGGTTTAGACTTCTGGTGTTGAGCAGCATTACCCTTAGTTTCGTTTTCCTTGTGTTGTCTATGGAGGTGGGTTTGTCAGGTCCTTAATGCTGACATATCTAAATAATATACACTACTCAAATCTAATACAATAATAACTCATCTAAAATACTAACTGCAATATAAAACAAAACATAATCCATACAATATAATAACCATGTCTAAAAGTTAAAAAACAAAAAGTTGCCTGCCCTGGAAATCCAAATGAAGGGTAAAAACCAAGATGTATAAAAATACTCCTTTATTCAAAGCAAGTGCAAAGCGAATACAGTTGGTATAGTCCCAAGCACAAAAGGAGAGGGAACAGAAGAAAAGTCAGCTTGATTTACTGTGCGAGGTTCTGTAGAGCCCCCAGCATATTCATTTGTAGAATGGCCACTAGCGGTTTGAAAATTAGAGCGCAATAAAGGTGGAAAGTCGTCGAATTTACTTCCTATGTTTGGTAAATCCATATTTGAACAGTCGTTGTTGGTATCACGTAAAGAACTTCCCCTGGTCTGTTTAGTGCCAGCAAAAGCGTCAGAGGAACAACCAGCTTTACCTCTGCCTATGCTAGAAGCCAGTTGAATAATGGAAGAACAAGCCGGTGTCAATAATTCAACAAGCTGTGATAGTTGACCAATCACCTTGCGTAGTTCGCCCATCCTTTGGTGTTGAGGTGATTCAAGTTCGGTTTCGCCCTCTGGATTCCCTGCCATCAAACAAACACAAAAAACAAGTAGTAATGGTAAGCAAGCTCAAACTAAGCCAAAACCAAAAAGTTGCCTGCCCTGGAAATCCAAATGCATTTGCTTTGCACTCGCTTTGAATAAAGGAGTATTTTTATACATCTTGGTTTTTACCCTTCATTTGGATTTCCAGGGCAGGCAACTTTTTGATTTTGGCTTCGTTTGAGCTTGCTTACAATCGCTACTTGGTTTTTCATGTCTAAAAGTTGCTGAAAAATAGTATATGCTTGTAAAATACATAAGTATCATATACACTGTCAAAGCCCTATTTCCAACAAGGGTTTTACAGGAATATGTTCATTTAAACCTGGTGGGGTCGCTTCATCAGTCAGCAACTGCCACCTTACCTCTTTATATGCTAACACATTTTTAATACTGCCTCCCCTAGGATTGATACCCACATTCTCCAGGATGGCAAATTTAAAAAAATGTTTATCTCCTTGACTATCTATGTGTTTGAACAATGCATTATTTTGATCTTTTGTTCTAATACTATATAAATGAGAGTAAATTCTTTTCCTAAAATTTCTCTCGGTTTTCCCTATATAGTATGCTGAACATGCATTACATTTGGCTAAGTATATGACAAATTTAGCATTACAATTGCCCTGTCTAAAACAAATTTTTGTCTTATTAATGTTGTTCAGTGTTACGCCTATATCTTCACATATGGCGAAACACTGATTACATGCACCACATTTCGATGTGTGTGTGTAACACTCCCTTCTTTTTTTACTTCCAGACCTCTTTCCAAGAGTGTTTTCAAATTGTTGCCCATTTTATAAACAAATGTCGGTTTGGAGCCCAATATTTCCAACTTTTCCTGATTTATCAGTAATACATGCCAAATTTCTACTAAGGATTTCCTTAATTTGATTAATATGTGGGCCGTATTCCAGAATACAAGCTCTATTAAATACTTTATTATTACTTTTTTCCTTTCTTGTGTCACTGTTTCTTTGTACTTCATTGTATTTAGCTCCTAATAAAGGGATATATTTTTTCCCCTTTCGCTAATTACATATTCAGTAACATCTCTCATCATTTGAGGATCATATCCCCTGTCCCTAAATAACTCAAAAAATATATCTAACTTCTTCCATCATATCCCCATAATTTGATGTCATTCTCAAGGCTCTAATGCATTGCCCCTTATAGATGTCATACATTAGTTTTCTAGGATGGTTGCTATTGTATTCAACATACGAGTTAGAGAAAGTACTCTTTCTATGAATCACTGACTTAAAGCCTGTACCATCTTTAGTGATGTATGTATCCAAATATGCCACCCCTAAAACACTGCTCTCAGATGTGAATTTCAAAAATTCACTGCTGCTGTTTAAATATTCCATGAAGGTGTTAAAAGAATCCTGGTCACCTTCTCATAGAATATAGATATCGTCTAGGAACCGAGAGTAGTATTTTATGTTGTTGTAATAATTACTTTTAAATACTTTCTCCTCTTCCCAGTCAAGCCTGACAAGATTTGCAAAAATGGGGGCACATGCTGTCCCCATAGCGATTCCTTTAATTTGTCTAAACAGTTCCTCTTCATAGTAAATATAATTATGGTCCAGTACTATAGACATAAGTTCTGTTATCAAACAGATCCTGAGAAAGGCTGCAGAAGTAGATGCTGGAGGGTGGGTAACCAGGACTGCAACAGTGAATACACTTGAACATCTACATTTATGGTAAGTGTACACAATTGTACTTTCTTTGTACCTCTTCCTCAATTTGCTATCTGCCTCACTAGGACTGGACATTCTTTCATTATTCACTAACCCTATTTCCCACTTACACCACATTTCTGCTCATCCACTACTGTGCACCTTTCTATAGCTGTCTACTGTGTGCCTCTCCACACCTTGAGTTGTTCCTCTGAACATCACCTTTTCCCTCAGGTCATCTGAATATATGAATAGATCCTCCCCTTTTTCTGCACCTCATTGAGCTATATTGTTAAATCATATTTTAGTCTTTTTGGCATTTAGTGTTATTAGAATGTTTTGGAGTTTTTGTAAAAGTGTATTATGTTTTGTTGATGACTCATAAGAAACTGTGTCATCAACATAAAGGATAATGTTTGTTAGATTTAGGTCAAAAGATAATGATTTAATGAAAAGGCTAAAAGTGATGAGGGCTAGTTTTGACCTTTGGAAGACACCGTCAGTGTTTCTTAGTGGCACAGATAGGTAGCTGTTGTATTTTGCTTAACAAAATCTATCTGGAGAGTAACTGCATAATCAGTCTAAAATGGAGAATGCAAAACTTGAATATGCAAGTGAGTGAAGTAAAAGAGAAAGGCTAACTGAGTCAAATGCTTTACATAAGACAACTGTGAGGTGGTCTTTGCCTGTGATGGTGAATATTACAACTATGAGTGAGTAATGCAGTTTTGGTGCTTCTGATTTTTTGAAACTATGCCAATGAGAAGGCAGTGTGTTGTGAAAGTAAGAAAAATTGATCTGATATTGTTAATCCTCGTTCAGTCCTTACATCTGGGTATCGGTTCCGACCTTGGAACCGAGCCAGCCATCTTCCAACCTCGCGTCAATTACAAACTCTCAAGCTAAAAACTCTTACCCAGAATTCCCCTCTCCCTGTTACACCAGACTTCATTTGCCACATCGCCATTTGGTCGTGTCAAGCTACTTCTCTTGAGCTAAGTACAGTATTTTTCTTCATACTAAGTAATGTCAGCTTTTTTTTCACAAAAAAGTTATTAAATAGTTATCTCTTACCTTATCACATTTAGCGATTACCCTTTTTTGAATCCTTTTCAACTCCTTTCCTCTCTTTTTACTGCAAGGTAATTCCTTTTACCATTGTTGGTAAATCCCTTTTCCTTCTTACCTTTGGGTATTTCTTGTACCATTGCTGGTATTTTTCTGTTTTTTTCTTTCTTTCCTTAACAAACATGACAGATAAAAAAGCTAGCCCAGGATTTAAAAGATGTTTAGACCGTGGACGGAAATTACCTACTTTAGATGCACATTCCCTGTCTGTCTATTGCTTGGGTGTGCCTCATTTAACAGTTGACCCGCCTTGCGGGATTTGTAAGAATTTCTCTAACAGGACATTAATTGAGAGGAAAAATAAATTAATATTTAAGGGGCTACTTAAATCTCCTTTTTCAGAGGCTATTTCTGGGTCTGAGGCTTCAACCCCTCCAAGATCCCATAAGAAAAAGAGTGATGAACATAAAAAGGACGAGTCTCTTCCTTTGTCCCCAGCTGGGGACCCTCAGGAACTGAGACCTAAGAAAGCTAAGCTTTCCAGTTCAGATTTGACTTCTTTGGGTCCAGCACTTTCAGTGCATAGACCTTCAGCACCGAGGCCATCAGCGCCATCTGAGACCTTGGCACCAACTAGTGTGCCCCATACCACATCGGTACCAAGGAGCTCCTCGGTTCAGACTCCCTTACCGGCATCCACTATCCAGCCGATGCAGACTGCTATGACGTTGATGGATGTTTCGACGCCAATTTCCTTTTCGGCTCTGACAACTTACCCGGCACCGACTACCCTCTCGGTACCGACCATTCAGTTTTCGTCACAGATGTTTTCGGCTCAGGCCTTAGCGCTGACAACCATTTCAGTACCGACCTCATCATCGGTGCAGACACCAGTAGTTCAGTCCATTACAGCTCCGTTGTTCTCAGTGCAGACCTCCTCCGTGGTGGGGCACCGAGTTTGCTCCATTCTTGGATAGACCTGACTCTCCATCAGCCATGTCCGTGAAATCCACTAGAAGCCTCTCTGAACACAATGTGTTGCATCTTGTGGATCAAGTGCTTATAGCCAGAGGTATCCCGCCCCCCCCCCCAGGACCTATCCTTCCTCGGGAGGTGAACACCCATTACCAAAGACCCCTACTTATTCTCCTCCTTCATTGCCTTTGAAGACCCTTGATATAGCACAGTCTTCCCCCACTACGGTTCCCTTTATGGACCTCATTAAGGAGCCGCAGTTGCCTTTGTGGTAGGAGAGTCTTGTCACAGCTCAGGATGTCAGCTGTGGCATATGTACTTTGGCATTTCTCAGCCATCCAGGGACTCCGAGTCAACAGGCTGAGCCACTTAGGTGAGGGGTAACCCCTACCCTGGGCCACCATCCCTCTTCAGGTGGACTGGCCTTCCAGCTTATGGAGAAGACTCTGGCATTGGTTGGCAATCCTGTGCTATCATTCTCCCCGCCCTCCTCTGGACCGCAATGTACACAAGCCGCACCTAGCAGACACCAGGTGCAAGGGCCTCAGGACATACTCCCACAGGAGACCCCTTTTGAGCTGTCTTCCCTAGCTTCTCCCTCTGAGGAGGATCATCAAAAGAGCTCGTGCAAGAGGAAGCACATGGACTCCACAGAGGTGTCCCTTACTGAAGACACAGACTTTGATGATGGGGAAGGGTACCCTTGATCACCCTCTCAGGTAACCTTTGGTGATATCCTTGAAATCCTTAAAGAAAGAGGTGACTGGCAGCCCTCTAACCCAACCTCTGAAGAGTCTGTGTTCCTGCAGGCTTTTCATGCCCCGCTCCCTACCTCCTGGGTTACTCCACCTGCTGACGAACTTATCCGGCTTGTTATGCAGCATGTGTGGAAGGCTCCTGACACCATTGAGGCCATTCCCCGGAGGCTAGATAAAACTTTGTCCCTTCCTGCTAGTGATCCCCATTGGTCTAAAGGTCTTCCTGTAGATGCTTTGGTGGTGGTGGCCACAACTAAAAAGGACCTGGCGGAAGAAGAAAGCCAGACTGTCAATACACCCAACAAAGAGTCCCAGGCTCTGGACAGAATAGGGAAGTGTACTTTTGTATCAACGACCTTTGCAGTCAGGTCCCTGAACTATATGGCACATTTTAGCAGGCTTCAAAGAGACTTAATTTTTGAGGTCTCTGAAACTTTGGCTGGAGCTGTGTCTGATGAGGTCCATGACAAAGTGGCCTCTCAGCTAGCCACCATCAAATCGATATCTAACTCCTTCATGTGAATGATATCTCATGCATCAGAAGGAGCAGCTAGAGTGGCGGATTCAGGCATTGTTCTGAGATGACATGCCTGGATGCGTTTGTGTAATTTCGTGGAACCCTTCAAGTCTTCCTTTCTCAACGCTCCCATCGAAGCCTCGTCGTAGTTCGGACCCAAGGTTAAAAGCACACTGGCCAGATGTGAACAGGATGTTAAGACCATTTCTGCTGTGGGTGTCCATTATTCTTCCCCTCAATAGGCTTTCTCCAGAAACCAGAAGAGTGGGAAGATATGGCACAAAAAGTCTCAAGGTTCTTTCCGTGACACACAGGCCGAGTTCTCCCCTAGAGACAGAGGGGAAACTCTCAGGAAAGACACCCCTTTTGGGGCAGAGGGGGTCCGCGTAACCAGGGTTCCAGGGATTCTTTCCGTGGCCAATTCTACCAGCACTCTTGAAGAGTGGACCAACTGCTTTCCTCTGGAAGTGGTTGGGGGTTGTTTCTCTTTGTACCCTTCTGCCTGGCTAACCATTACCACCGATTCTTGGGTAAAAAGGATAATAACCAGAGGTTATCATATCTCCTTCAACCTTTGTCCGGCTCCCCTAACAAGCTTACCCGACATTCCACCCAGTCAAAGGGAAGAAGCAGCGTTAGAGATTTCAAAGCTGCTAAGAAAATGAGTCATCCAAATATTCCCTCCAGACCAGATAGGATCCAGATTCTACTCAAGACTATTTTTGGTGCCAAAGAAAACAGGGGACTGGAGACCAATTTTGGATCTCAGTGTATTGAACAAGTTTGTAAAAGTACAGAAATTCTGGATGGTCACAATACAGTCTATTCTTCCGCTTTTGGAAAAAATGATTGGATGTGCTCGATAGATCTTCAAGATGCGTACTACCACATAAAAGTGAACAGACCATCAAGAAGATTCCTTCGCTTCTGTGCAGGAGACAGTCATTACCCATTCAGAGTAATGCCCTTCAGACTCTCTACAGTCCCCAGAGTGTTCACAAAGTGCATGGCAATCATCACAGCTCACTTGTGACTACAAGGATTCCAGGTGTTTCCATATCTAGATGACTGTCTCATCTCCGCCCCCACCAGACATCTATTGGAAGAAGCCCTGGCATACTCTATCCTCACTGCAGAAAGGCTAGGCATAACCATAAACTGGCAAAAATCAAATCTCACCCCATCTCAGTCCACAGAATTCATAGGGGTCATCTTGAATGCAAAGAATTGTAGATCATCCATTCCAGAGCATGGAATTCTAAGGATAAAGAAGCAACTGATTCCAATCCTTTCAAGAGAGAAATCCACAGCTCATTCTGTTCTCCAGTTGTTGGGTTCCATGGCAGCCTCCATTACGATTGTCCCCATGGCCAGGTTTCATATGAGGCTTCTACAATGGCTACTGCTCACCCAATGGTATCCCTTTCAGTACCCTCTTTCAGCCAAGATTCGGGTAACTCACAGGTGCAAACAAGATCTAAATTGGTGGGTGGCGCACAATCCATCACAATGGTTTCGCCCCTTCTCCCCCCAACAGCCCAAGGCTACAGTGACCACGGATGCCTCCCTGATGGGGTGGGGGTCTTTTCTAGGGACAGACAGTCCAAGGTACTTGGTCCAAAATGGAGGCCCATCTGCATATAAATGTTCTAGAGCTGAGGGTGGTGCTTCTGGCGTTGCAAGCTTTCCATCCCCTGCTGCTGTCTGGGACTATTGCGATACAATCAGACAACACGGCAGTGGTCTGGCACATCAGCAAACAAGGTGGAACCAAATCTTACCCATTCTGTCGAGAGGCCATGAGGATATGGCAATGGGCGTTGGCTACCAACTGCTTTCTTCTAGCAACGCACATTCCCGTGAGTTCCAACGTAATAGCAGACAGATTCAGCAGGTGTATTCTACAACCTCACAAGTGGTCCCTGAATCCCTTGATAGTGACGGAGATTTAAAACCGCTGGGGTCTTCCATGCTGCGACCTGTTTGCATCCCTGACCAACTACAAATGCAGCAACTATTTTGCCCTGATTCCCCCTCCTGGACAGTCACCCAGGGTTGCTCTAGTCCATGACTGGCCCTCGGGTCTGCTTTATGAATTTCCACCTCTTCCCCTCATTCCCCAGTTTCTGAAGAAAGCCCACCGGTTGAAGAGCAAAGTAATCCTCATAGCACTATATTGACCTCATCAGATTTGGTTTCCCTTCCTTTGGCCTCATCTGCTAGATCAACTGTGGATTCTCCATCCCTTGGTCTAAAGGTCTTCCTGTAGATGCTTTGGTGGTGGTGGCCACAACTAAAAAGGACCTGGCGGAAGAAGAAAGCCAGACTGTCCATACACCCAACAGATCTCTCATCTGCAGAATCTGATTCACCCCAACTTGAACAGCCTGAAGCTCACAGCTTGGCTCCTCCAATTCCTTTGATAGCCAGGCAGAATGATCTTTCTTTGCCTGTACGTGACATTCTTATTGCATCTCATAAGTCTTCCACCAGAGTTACATATCTCAGCAAGTGGAAAAGATTTACTTTTTGGCTGAAAGAAAAACAAGTAGATCCATTTTCAGCACCAGTGTCGATAGTACTGGAATATTTGTCTACCCTATTTCAGTCCAGTCTATCTGCCTCTACCATTAGAGTTCATTTGGCTGCAATATCTAATTTTCATGATGGTGTCCAAGACTCTTCTCTTATGTCACACAAATTATGCAAAATTTTCATCAAAGGCGTGAATCATCTAAGACCCCTTTTCAGAGAACCTACTCAACCTGGGACCTGTCATTAGTCCTACACGCTTTGACAATGCCACCTTTCAACCCAGCTTATTCTTGCGACCTCAAATATTTGTCATGGAAAACCTTGTTTTTGGTTGCCATTACTTCTACCAAATGTACCTCTGAGCTTCAAGCCTTATGCATCAAGAGACCATATTTGATTTTTCATAGAGATAGAGTGTCATAGAGAACTAATCCTTCCTTTCTGCCAAAAATGATCTCTGAAATGTCCATTAATCAAACCATTGAATTGCCAGTTTTCTTCCCCAATCATTCAAACAGAGGAGAGTATTGCCTACATACCCTAGATATTCACAGGCAAATTTGCATCTACTTGAACAGGACTAAGGCTTCTCATAAATCAGACCAGATATTTTTGGCCTATTCTGGACCTAGATTAGGATGTGCTGTTGCTAAGGTCACATTGGCTAAATCGTTAAAAGACTGCGTGACCTTCATTTATAAAGAAACATAATATTCCATTACCTACTACCATAAAGGCTCATTCTACAAGGTTGGTGGAAACTTCTGCTGCCTTCCATGCCAGAGCCTCTTTACATGACATTTGTGCAGTTGCAACTTGGGCTACTCCTCATACCTTCATCAATCATTACAAATTGGATTTGGCCTCCAGGGGAAAAGCATCTTTTGGTTCTATGGTGCTCCGGAATGTCCTTCCATGAGAGCCTCCCAGGAATAAAGGTAGCTGGGGACTCTGTCCCACATGTAAGGACTGAATAAGGATTAACAATATCAGATAAAGAAGTTATGTCTTACCATAATGTTCCATCTGTATTGCTGATCCTCTTTCAGTCATTACGACCTTCCCTCCTTCCCCTTCCTGTGGCTTCTAGTGGATCTCACCATCCGTTTCTGTTAGGTCATTTGACCAGAGGTAGCCTCTACCTTCTTTTGACTTGCAAACTCAATCTGAGGTAACAGGGAGAGAGGAATTCTGGTTAAGGGTTTTTAGCTCCAGAGTTTGTAGCTGGTGCGAGCTTGGAAGATGGCCGATTTGGTTCCAAGGTCGGAACTGATACCCACATGTAATGACTGAATGAGGATCAACAATACAGATGGAATGTTATGGTAAGACATAACTTTTTGTAGATGATGTAGGATAGAAGCAGGATGAAGGCATAATGTTTTAGATGGTTTGGCAGATCTGGGAATGTGGTGATTACTGTTTTTTTTTTTTTTTACAGATGTCTGGGAAAGTTTGTTGCAATAATGAGATATTAAATATGTTTTTAAACAAACAGGGAGGGAGGCCGTCTGAGGCATGTGAACTATGACTAGATAGTGATCATAAAATATTATCATTTTATTTTTAAGAAAATTTCTTAAAGTTAATCAGTAGTAATTAATCTATTATCTTGATTGTTAATAGTTAATCTGGATTGAGGGGTCGGTGTTTTACAGATTATTTTGTGTCTGGCCTGATGAAGTATAAGTGAATTTGATACCAGTGTTAGAAGAAGTTAAGCAGTGAAGGATATATTGTTTAGTTTAATTCCTTACAAAATACTTTGGGATTAAATGAATCAGAGATAATGCCTGTGGCTGTAGTGCATTTGATTTGTTTTGGCTTACTTGTGAAAACTTACTTAGATGTCATGATCATGGGAGGATTGTTCTTGTTTCCAAGTTCTCCAAGTCTCTTTGATTTAAAAGGTGCTTGAGTTCAGGCAGGTGTCATAACTTTATGGAATCAAAGCCTGAAGGGTTAAAATTGATTTTAGACACTGAGCCATGCAAAAGTTAAAAAAGGAAGCTACCTCATTGACATTGGTAGTGGAGTAGATTATAGTCCAGTTTGTATTGTTTATTGCATTTTTGGCCTTTGTGAGGTAACAGGGGTGTTTATTTGACAGGCTACAGGGTGAGGACGTTTGGAGCTGTATGAATGAATATGTCAAATATTTGCTGCAGTGGTTGCTTATATTTGGAAGATAAACTGATGGCAATCTAATGTGAGATGGTTGTTTCTTAATCAAGATGTTTAGAAGAGTACTATTATTGGTTGCTGTATTTGTCCTAGTTGTTTTTTTTTTATTAGCTGATAAAGGGCATTGTCATAATGGAAGCTGTAATACTTATTGTGTGATAGGAAGTTAATAATAAGATTGGCTAAACAAGAAGGTGTTCCTTGTTATGAGTGTGACTTAAGTGGACTTGAATGAGGTTTGTGAAGTCTGGGGGATGGGGGAAGACAGACTGTGGTTATAATAAGTGCTACATTTCTTGGTAGGCTGAGATCTGTTATTAGCCATTTAGGCCAAGATTTATCTGTGGTGGGTGAGGTTGCAATGATTTTTGCATTCTATTGTGTATTTAGCTATTATCATGCAGCTTCCACTAATAGAGCTTTCAGGTCTGTCCATACATGTAGTTTGGTAACTGGGTCTGTAAGAGAGAAGTGTAGTCATGTGTGGTTTAAACCAGGTTTAATTTAATATGCAAATTATAGTGTTATGTTTAGAAAGTTATAGTTGAACTTGGTCTAATTTGCTGTTAATACCTCCATGGCTGGGACTTTCTACTTGCACATATTTGGTAGAGAGGGGATTTGGAATGGAGTAATGGGTGGCATTTGGTTTGGTTATTTTGTGGTTCTTGGGATAAAATGGATATCTATGGATAGTAGTTGAAAAATAGTTATCATTTTGAGGTTTGTAATTTGCATGTATTTTATTTGCTGGTGTCTCTAATAGTATAGGCCTATGTGTTTTCTTTGCAGGTTACTTATCAGGATATAGGACATTTTGAAGGTCAGAGATAACAAAGGTAGTGATATAGCCATGTACTTTTGTTTTTGGTGTAAAGTGTGATTATTACTTACTGTTGACGTTTGGAGGAGGCTGTCAATAAATAACAGAATGATAAATACAATTAATAGTACAGGTAGAAATGTACATTTAATTGGTATATATTGTAGGAATTATATTTGAATGCTGTTTTATTTGATGCATATGGCAAGAACAGTATGGGCAGTACTAAATTGTTGTAGAGATTGCTTTGTGTTTATAGGTGAAGACTTGAAAGGAATGTAGGTCTGCTGATATCTTGATTTTGAGTTAAGATGAGTTGTTTAGTGTGTTTTTATATTGGATAGCCTTAGGGAGGATTGTGGTGCTGGTGACTCTTATGGAATACAGAGTGACCGAGGAAGAGTATTTGCAGTGTCTTTAAGTATCGGTGTGTAATATGAAAATTGCTAAAATCAGACATGTTGGCTGTCTGTGGTCTTCTCATATAAAAGTCCAGCTGTGGAAAGAAAAATGTTAAGCAGCTGTCAGCATAAATGGTTTACTGTAATGTCTGATGTACTAATTAAGGAGCAAAGATGCCCTTTCACAGCCCCCTCCACCAACAGCCACTGTTATTCTTCACCTTAGAATGGCATCAGTACTAATAAAAGACTATATAAGATATATGATTATTTGTTTAACTTAACAGCACAAATGCATTCATTGAACATGAGTAACCAGCTAGTTAGAGGAAAGCTGTAGATTCCTGAAAAGAAATGACGTCAATAACAAAGATCATTTAATGTCTAGCAGACTGAGACTTTGATAGTGTAAAGCTTGTGATTCTAAGATAAATGCATGAGGGAAGGGAGAAAGGAATTTTTAAACTCTTTAAAACATAAATACTCAGAGCATACAAATAAATGCAGTAGAATAACTTCATGTATGCCTATCAAACTAACTAGTTATAAATCTTGATCCATACATAAAGCTAGGAGTTTCTAGATGCATAGGTAAAAAAATGTAAGTGAATGTAAAATGGTTGTGAAACCATCCAGAAAGTTCCTCCTAATCTTTCAACTAAGCAGTGCAACCATAGATAAAAACAATGTAATGGAGTCAGTCAATCAATTAATTATTTACCAGTCAATCAATCAATTGATCAGTCAATCACATCATGCTATGTAAATGAAGAAATCTTATGTCTTAGTCTTGTAGCAGCAAAACCCACTGTAGTTGAGCTCATGCAGTCAGCAAGCACAGAAACATAATATCATAACAACCATGGTAAAGAGCCTTCATCTTTTCCAAATTAATGGGGGAACAGTTTAATTTTGCTTCCTTAGAGGGTATGCTATCTACAGTATTTGCAACTTCCTCTGACTTTTGGATATGGATATGAGAGAAAAGATTGAATTAAGCAAGAGCCCCATAGAGTAGAATGTGATAATGTATTGCCATTTTCCCCTTGAGCATTTTCATTCATTCATTCATTCATTCATTCATTCCTTCATTCATTCATTCATTCCTTCATTCCTTCCTTCATTCATTCATTCATTCATTCATTTTCTGATACCTGCTTTATCCAATGTATGGCTTCAGAGGACCCAGACTTATCTCAGAAAGCAGTGAGATAAAGGCAGTCAGAATGAGTCTGAGATGGAATTCGACTTCATGCAGGATGCATCTATTCACACCACCTTTACACCTAAAGAAAATTTACATGATCACCAGGTCAAATTTTTGCATGACTTTGGGATGTGGGAGGTGTGACATCCCCCCTCTGGGCCAGTAATCAAGGAGCTTCAATCCTCACCACTGACACTGGTGAGGGATGTTCACTTGGAACAAAGATAGATACACACAGTATTTCCAGATGCAGCTGTCTGCACCAAGCAAAATTTCCCTTAAGAGGACACATGGAACACACTCAGTTCTAGGGCTGGGTTTTCCTCTCTCTCTCTCTCTTTCTCTCTCTCCAGACCCCAAATAAGACCCCACTGATACAGCTGTAGCCTTGAGTCCTTAGTAAAGTGTTCCAAGCCAATTCCTCCTCCCTCCTGTCTGTGAAACCAGTGCTCTGTGTCCCTGCTCCAAGTAGCTGACTCTTTGAGATTTGATTTACACACACACACACACACACACACACACACACACACACACACACACACACACACACACACACACACACACACACACACACACACACACACACACACACACACACACACACACACACACACACACACACACACACACACACACACACACACACACACACACACCCATATGGAAAGGCTGGCACAGATTTGCCAGCTATTCCCCCTTTGCCCAGACTATAAGGTAAATACTGCCACCAGAACACTCCAAAGCCAGCTACTGTAAGGCTCTTACAAGGGTACCCAATTATACTGAGTAAAATGAATACTAATATGAATTGGAGTGTTTGACCAATATAGCAAGGCTTGCAAGAGCGGCCACAGTGTCACCAAATAAATATAAGTACTCTCAAAGGTTAAAATATTCTCTAAAAGACTAACCACAATGAAAAGTTTAAATATATTTCATAATAAATAATAAAAGAGTATGAAAATACTAAATATCTATTTACAATAAACACCAGATTTTCAGTCACATTAAATATTAAAAATGGCACAGATGGAAAGGTTCACGCAGATGCAGAAACACAATGCTTAATTAATCTCACTATATTTTGTTGACTGATCTAAAGAATTACTGTTTCCTAGTTCACTTACTAGACCAAGGCAAGATGACATGGGTGCATGATCCTTCTTTGTCAGTTCCAAAACAGAGTGATCTGAGATCTAGTATTAAAACATCATTTCAGTGCTGGATTACAGAATGACATCACATATATCTGGTCACCTGACTTCACTTCTGGTTCCCACACCACCCCCCTTAACTAGAAACTGACCCAGAATCTAGTACATAAGTATCATAATACACACATGTAGAGCTTTGCTAAAATGTGTTATAACATCTAGAAGTTATAAAATGATTTCTAAAACATCCACCCTTCCAGGGTAGCAATTAGATCACCCCAAAGGACACTACAGTAGGATTCCTTGTACTGGTTTTCACAGTCATTTTGTCTCTGGCTGTAGTCAGAACTGTAAGATACAGTATTTATGGCCTAACTAGGTAATTTAATTTCAGACTATTTTTCAAATATATCTGGGCTGAGATTAACCTCTTGTCTTCCAGTATCCTCTGTTACAATATATTCATTTCAATAGTTACAATACAGTCTGACATACAGGTGTATTTCTTTTCTGTCCAGCATGCCCCACCGTTGACGCATTTTTAACACAAGCAGCTTTACAAATACATTCTTCAACACAAGCATCTGTACAAATCAGCTTGATATACAAATGACATATAATTATTTACAAAACTCCAGCTAGCTATGCTGGCATATGTTATACATCCACTGCCCTACCCCTCCTGGCATAGGTGGCACTATCTCACATCTTCACAGGAGTGACTCCAGCAAAGCCCCTTGCAGACATAGAAATAACTGCAAATAAATACTACCATGTAACTGCTGTGCAAGGCATGGAAATGAAAGCAGTGAGATGGTATACAATATATGCTCAATGACTCTCATAGTGGTCTGTTCTATACTCACACATAAAAGAAACTACATATTAAGCCTGACAAAACTTCTCATGCAGACTTTGTTAGAAATATGTCTTAAATGAGCTGGTGGTCACCTAGTAGACAGCAACAATGGAAACATAGTTGTTTGCATTGAAGTTTAATTACTTTAGGATGTCTCATTTTGAATTTGAATGTGTTCACCATAAAGCATTTAAAATAAAGAGATAAAGTTTGTCGTTACTAATCTCCAAAGGAAGACTTTGGGAAATATACAGTTTACAGGTGTTGCATTGTATTATGTTCTGTTTATTTACCTCACTGTAAAATGCTTGTGAGGTCATGATATTTCTACATTTAAACCAGACATGCCTTATAACTTTTCCTTTTTTTTGGGGGGGGGGGGGGGTCAGGGGGCTGAAATTATCTATGTGCTCATTCTACTAATAATGAAGTTGAAACCTTGGAGGGCATGCATTTTATTTAGACTTTGTTGCAAAGTCTCATCAAATTTCAGTGCAGGAACATCTTCAAGTAATCTAAAAATTCAGTTGTTTCTTCTAGAGCTTAGCCTAAATTTAACTTGCTTGTGACAAACAGAATCAGTTAAGTCACGCATAATTTAGTCTGAAACTAACTATGGACCTTCCAAGCAGTTAGTTTTCTTTTCATTTTCTTGGAGTTTGAGATATTTAAGTTGAGTTTAATATCCCTAACATCCAAGCATGTTTTTGTAGTATACCCCTTCTGTATCTTGTATGCAACAGTAATTTAAACAAATACCAGTATTCTCCAGGTGAGTACCAAACAAATCTTTTAGACTTTTAACTTTGACTTAAAAGAATGCTTGAACCATAGGAATGTTCCCCACCTACAGGTGCTGTGAATTTTTGGTTTTATGTGAAAGGCTGTATAACTTCACTGCTTACAAAGACTATCTGTCATAAAACAACAAAAAGGCCATGAAAATGAAATATGAAAAGCACCCAGGATACAAATGTATAGCACTGTAAAATGATTCACTCATAAAAGCAGAGTGAATAAATCGTGTCTGTCATTTACTGTCTTTTCATCTGGTTGCCATTTGTATGAGTACAGTTCTGCTACAGGTGTATACAGTAGTTGAACATATGCTTGCAGGTTGGGGGTAGGGGAGAGTGATGGGTTTGGGACATTGTTATATATGAAGTAAATAAGCCAGCTGATTTGAGGACACTTGTTCTTTGCTACATGATGTCATTCATTAAAAATCATGTGCTATCTTTCATACAGTAATTTATAAATATATAATCTGAATGAAGGGATAAAAGCTTTCCTGGGAGGGCCAACATATTCATAAACATAGACTAATGACTACGCAAAGATAAAACAACTGAGAAATCAAGTAAACCAAATGAGTGGCATTCAAGCAAAAAAGTTCACATTAGCACTTTTGTCCTTTATGATATGGACTTCATCAGAAAACCAGCCATGTTACGCACACACGTTCTTTTATGTTGTGTCTTTCAGCTTTTCCCGGTTAGGGGTCTGAATAAATCACTTGACTTTAACATCCAATCAAAACAGTCAAAGTACAAGCATTGTTAATACTCATATAGTTAAAGTCTAATTTTAATAATGTAATATAATGTATTAAAATCACCATGGATGTCAAAATAAGAACATAGTAAATATATTCTATCTATAATATGATTTTAATTTTAATAAGCTGCTTATTGACAACATGTCATTTAACCCTTGTGATACTACAGCATTCAATTTGATCTGCCACCAAAATTCTCTATGTTCCAACTGTGTCTTCCTAGGATTTATCTCGATTTTTTTCTATTATAACAAATACAAATCTATGTGTAGGATTGTTGAACATATACTTGTATGAAGCACTTTTAAGTTTTTTATTATTAATTTTGTGTGTGTGTGTGTGTGTGTGTGTGTGTGTGTGTGCATGTATATATATATATATATATATATATATATATATTTATATGTGTATATATATATATATATATATATATATATATATACTCATAAATCCTATGCTTAAGTTTTCACTTAGTTTTTCCTATGTAATATGCAGGGCAGTGTTGCCATAAAGCTACATAAACAACTCAAGTAGTATTACAGCTATATTTCCCTTTTACTTTATTTGTCATGTAATTGTCTGACAATGTATCATATTCATAAACATATTTACAATATGTGCAACATCCACATCTATGCATTAGAAAATTGTCATACATTTTATTATATTTACTGTGGTTCTCTAATACCAGTTGGTTTACTTGATTTCTCAGTGTTCATAAACATGGTATGCACTGTTATATGGCCATGATGCACACAATGGTTTGTATGCTATCAAGACACTAAAGCAATTCATAAAAGTGAATCATGTTAATGAAATAACTTGGACAGGCTGATCTAACAGAAGTGTAGTAGCATAGGCAAGTAGCTCCCAAATAGTGTATTAGGCACTGACCACTTTGCATATTAGGCAGCAATAGCTTAGCATTTTTCCACTCGCCACCTACTTCAGTACTTGCAATACTTGTGCCCTTCCCAATTTACTTTTCTTCATGGAGTGGTTTTCCTCCTTTCCCACTCAGTGGTTCACTTCTTAACCTTTGTCTAAGCATTACTGGCTCCTCTAGCCCTTAGATGTTGACAATAACCACTCATTTTATTTCTCTTCTGTGTGTTCAGTAGCATCCCTCAACTACCACTAGTGGACTGTCTGTTCTCAGACAGATGTTCTGAGTGCATATGTACTATTAGTCTCCCTCAAAGCTGGCAGTCTAACAATTAAAGCCTTCATGGCCAGTGTCCCTGCTGTATTTAGTCTATATATTTGTGACACAATAATTTGACAGCTTCATTTCTTCACAGAGAATTGCTGCAGACTGCTAGATGTACTGTGCACCTGCAGATATTGGGATCCATTTCGCAGTGTGGTTGGTAAACTTCCCTGCACATCCAGAGACTGTTATTGGTAACAATGCACCTGTCATTATGCAGTACATCCTGTTGTGCAGTCATGGCAAGGAGCAGCTCCTCAGTTTTCCCCTTCATTGCCACAAACACAGAGCTGGGTACTTTGCATACTATGGTCATCAGGGGATTCAGCAGCAATGTAGTTTTCATTGGCTAAAGATGTTCAAGTTTGTTTTTTGTGGGACATATTAGAGAGTGGCTGTCATACTCTTATTGCTGTACTTTTAACTCCCGATGACAGAGGGCTTGTTTATGGTGCATATTATTATGTTTGTTTTGACTCACTGTTTTAATCTACTCATGTTGTTTCTGAGCCTTGGGGTGGGCTTAACCTTATGTAGCTGAACAAAATGTTACCATATGGGTGACATCTGTTCCCTTAATCCATATTAGGTGCAGTTAGTCTGCTAGCTTCCTAGAGTTTGACTATATCTCCATATTGTAGTCATTGATGCATACATCTCTGAATCATGGGACATGATGTGACTATTTATTTGCATGCATATTGCATTCCTGGACTGTATTTTGCAACTTACATACATACCATCCCTCAGAAAGTGAGTCAAAGACCTTAATATGATTTTTGTGAATGACAGGCGGCTTCTGTTATACAAAATTATCATCTATATGGTTTAGTTGTGGGAGGGGAAGTAAATGATCAGGCAAATTTTATTTGTTAAAATAACTGCACATTTTATTAATTTTTTACAGTTTGATATCTGGGTAAGAGAGCTGGTCTACTGGTCCTTGTCAGTCATGACCTGGAAAAAATGTACAGTGGTCGATATAACAGAATGATTTGCATTGTATATCAACTCAAAACCTAGTAAGAAGAATTAGCATATTTACACTCTGTCAGACATGCGTATGCACATCTATATAAATATATATATATATATATATATATATATATATATATATATATATATATATACACACACACACACACACACACACAGACACACACACACACACACACACACACATCTGGTACATGAAAATGGCTGAATGTGCCTTTAAATTTACTTGGTGGTGTTAACATTTTCATGAAAGTTTGCTTTGCAGTTTTTCTGTTAGATAGTGTAGTGATTGCCAGTCAAGTCTGTATCAACATATGTAGTCTGTAAGGCTTAAAACTAGATGTTTATTCTCCAATTGTCAGTTTTATTGTGGGTGGAATAGGAAATCTGCTCCAGAGTTTATGGGTAGTGAGGTGAGATAGCCCAGTCAGAGTGTATGGTGAATGGAGCAAAGGGAAAGTCTTGCAAAGATTTTGTTTGTGGAGCTGAAAGGTTAGCCTGGTAAGGCCTGCAGCTGTAACATTTAATTTCCAGTTTATTCTCAGAAGGGCTGTACAGTACAGAGCCTGTGTGAAGGAGTTATCTCTGTGGATTGTGAGTCTGATTTCTAAAGTGCAATAAATGTTACTAGTTTGTAAACTGACTGAGGAATAGTCAGGTAGTCTACATTTTTATTTGTCTGTTCAAATAAACTTAAGAATTTGAAGATTTGCAATGTGTGTGTGTGTGTGTGTGTGTGTGTGTGTGTGTGTGTGTGTGTGTGTGTGTGTGTGTGTGTGTGTGTCTGTGTGGGTATCTATGTGTGGGTATGTGAGTGTGTGTATGTGAGAGAAAGGGACAGAGAGAGAGGGGGAGAAATAGTGTCATAAACTTTAACCACAAATAATCAAAGTCAAAACATTCAAAATGCAATATATCAAAAAGAAATGTGTCCTTTTTAACGGGGGGGGGGGGGCTGCATTTCATGAGGAGGGCTGCACCTCCCTGTATCTTGGCAATTATATATAATAAATTTGAAACTACACTACCATGAGCAAAAGAGAAAATTCCCCAATCTCCACTGTTTTGTGACATCATAAAAAAAAATTTAAAAAATAAAAAAACAAGCTGACATTTTTTGATCAGGTGATTTTCCATTAGCTGTACCGGCTTTTTGATCATTTAAAAAAATGTTGATGTAATATAGGTACCCCTCCCAAATATATAGACACACACACACACACACACACACACACACACACACACACACACACACACACACACACACACACACACACACACACACACACACACACATATTTACAACCAAACACACATATATCTGTCTGTATGCACATGCACACACGTGAATATATATATATATATATATATATATATATATATATATACATATATATGTGTGTGTGTGTGTGTGTGTGTGTGTGTATGTGTGTGTGTGTATGTGTTTGTGTGTATGTATATATATATATATGTTTACACATGTGTGTGTGTCTGTGTATATCTGTGCATTGTATATATATGTGCATCTAGTGGCATTTAAGATGTGCAATATATGTGACTGAAGCAGACTGTATCCTCTTCCTTGTTTTATTTCTCAGTAACCTTGCTGCATGCTAAGTTGCTAACTTTAACTTCAGTTTATTCAAGTATTTATAGCTATGACTAAGGACAGAGAATGCACATAGACATAGGTAAACAAATTCAAGAGTGTTAGAACTGCATAAAATGCATATTAAAAGCCAAAAGACAGATATGACTTTAGGGTGCTTTGAAACCCCATAAGGCAGGAGATTATTTTTGTCAGTCACCTGCTAAATTTCAGATATAGACTGTTGAGTACTTTATTAATATTAGCTAGAATATGTGCCCTTTTCTGTATAATGCTGAATGCACCTTAGAATTCCTTTACAGTATTTTATCTGATTAAGGACAGTACCTTTCAAGTAGTGCAGTATATCCAGTATTTTGTGATATCCATATGAAAAGATTGTAGATGTAAAAAAAAAGACAAATACCACCAGAAACAGTAAAAAACCAAATACCACCACAGTCTAGATGTCAAAGACATTCTAAATTTGGTGTATTTCCATTTTGCTATATACTTAGAGATTACCTGCTACAGCAGAGTTCTAAACTGCTGTGCTGAGAAATGTGTATTTAAATTGGAATGAGAGATACAGAGAGAGTGACAACCTTCAAGTCTGGTACTTATCTACAGATGCTAACAGAGACTATCTACTAAATAAACACATTTTACTAACTTGAGGTGATTGATGGGTGATAATGAATGTACAGTTTGTATGGACTGAAAATTTCTTGCAATTTGATGTCTTTATTGGTTGTATTTACTCTCAGATGGTAAAAGAGAGAACATCCTGTTCTTGTTTCTGCTTGGTGTACTGAGTAATTACTTTATTGCCAGTTTATATAACATTTCATTTGATACAGTTCAATGATTTCTTGTAGGAAAGGATAATCTTAATTTGTGCATTTTCAGTGAAAGCAACTTTAAATTTCAAGTAAAAATAATTTTCACACGAGTGGTGTATCTGCTTCTGTGCTCAGAATTCAATTGCCATCTGCTGAGGTAAGTTAGTCTTCTTTGAAGTAGTTTATTAATGAAAAATAAGCCATATGTTTGATTTTTGTTTTAATTTGTTGCTATGGAACTTTTTCTAGGGTCAGTATTAAATCATCTTCCAAATGGAGTAACTTCTCAGTCTAATATTTACCTTTGTTACCAAGACTTGAACAAATTATTGTGCTACCTGTTATTATTCTTATTCAAGGGGCCAGATTCCAAAATACTTGTTCATAGGTTCATAGGTTTATACTAGGCTATCTACCCTAAGGCATTTATAAGCTTAGCCCAAAGTTTTGTGGCTTACGCCACCCCTTATATGAAAAAATACTGTGCCCATTAGTTTGTTGTGCCTCTGTCCAGTAGTGACACAGAGATGATTCCCAGGGTAAACCTACGATCTCCCATCCACAGGTCAAGATTTCTCTTGAACAGAGCCAGCGAGGTGCTCTGCCTCACATGGACCGGGATTTTATTCCACAGCATAGGGAGTCTCTGAGTGATAAATCTATCCCTCCAGCACGTCCTATTTATATCCGTGCTAAGGTTTAAGTCGCTTGCTCTAGTGGTTTTGGTGGATTTGGATTTTTTGAGGTGGAGCATGTCCATTAATTCCGGGTTGGACATGGCCTTGTATGACAGGCACATGTCACCTCTGAGCAGACGGTATGTGACTGAATAGAGCTGGAGTTTCTTCAATCTGGCAGCATATGACAGATTTTGGAGTCCCTTTATCCTTTGGTGAGGAACTTTTGGGGTCTCTCCAATTGCTGCAGATGTCGGGTGAAATACATCCCGAATGGGGCATTGTACTCAATCATTGGTCTGATAAGTGAAGAGTACAGGGGAACAATGACCTCACTAGATCTGGATGTGAATCCCTTCATGATCAGGTGGGCAATGTAGAAGGTCTTTCTAACCACTTTAGCAACGTGAGTGTCAAAAGAAAGGCCACTGTCAACCTGGGTCCCCAGGTCCCTGATAACCTCTTCTGTGCTTAGTGGATTGCCACCTATATGGTAGCTTGGGGTTACCTTGTTTTTCCCGAAGGGTATGACTATACATTTTTTGGCGTTTAACTTCAGGCCATGGCTCTGGCACCAGCTATCTGTTTCCGTGAGTCCCTTCTGAAGGATATCCGTGTCCGATGCACTTTCCACTATGGCGCCCAGTTTGCAGTTGTCTGCAAACTTTGTCAGCCAATCTAACTGACTTACTTTGGTGTAAGGCC
>NC_056732.1:233003426-233153426 GCF_019279795.1 Protopterus annectens | reverse complement strand
AACTGTTATTGTTCTAATGCATTTTTGCAGCACTTTTTTATGAGTATGTAGGATCGTTATGGAAGACAGGTGAGATGTATATAAAGAATGTTATGATTTTTTTTTTATAAGGCCACTTTATAGGAAATGCTCAGTGTACAATGCTGGAATAATGACAGGAAATTGATCTACTTAACACTTTCATCTGCTACATCAAATGAAAATATATTGGAGATATATTTCAGAATAGACTGGACTTGAAAAGATAACCACCACATTCTTCAATAATAACCAAAGTATGTGGTTATGTTGTTTCATCTACAATTGACACGTTCTGTTTCTAAATATCACTTTTATGAATCATATTGCATTTAATGTTTCTTTTTAAAGAAAACACATGAGGGGGATCTGTGCAAAATTAGAAGTCATTCTAAAATCATCTTAAAAACTGTCATCAGCATCAAGATGTGACATCAACATGTGACATCAAATAATGTAGCAAAAGCAATGAACAGCATCAAAAAGCCAGCATCTTTGCAATTGGTAAGGCTACATCCTCAGAATCGTCCATACTGGGGTTAAGCTTCCACACACTTGATAGTGTCTCCATGTAGAAGGTGAATCAAATATGTCAATGCACTACAGTGATATAGTTAACACAAACCATGCTTTGCCAGGGATACATGAAACAGCATGTTTCAATGTATGGAGAGCTGAACTGTGAACTGGGGACATTAGTACAGTTTGCTTTCATGAATCACACGCCTGTTTGGACTATGTATGGAAAACAGTATGGAAAATTAATTTTTGGGACTGCGCACCTCAGTGAGGTAAGAACTACTCCTGTAGTCCACTGCAGGTACATACTGCTAGCAATAATTGGACAGCTGCAAACTTAAAAACATGGACACATATGAAGCCCATAAACGTATAAAAATATATCATTAATAGGATATGATTTGATTGGATATGCAGCAGATTGCAGTGTGTATTCCATGCAGGTGAGTAAAGAAGAGAAGGCAGCCATGGCCAGATCATGCATCTTTTTTTAGAAGATTAAGATACCATGCAAGTAAGATTGATATGCTTTGTGACAAACTAAAGTACTGTGTCAAATTTTTGTAAATGGTGCATAACATTGCTAAGCTTTTGCAAGAACAATACTGAGTATTGTGTGAATAAATTCAGATAAAGTCTGAACCTAGACATGAGGCAGAGCGACAGTTACTATAGGTGAAAGGAAAAGGAAAATGTTTAAGGTTCTTAGAAACTACAGCTATATATTGCATGAGCACTTTCTAGACTACAGACTGTCTTATGCTGTGAATAAATTATATCATCATATTCTTATAAACTACATATGCTATTTCAGTATCTCATATAAACATCCATATTTTTGTGCATGTATAGTACAAAACTGGCTCAGATCTTTATCATTGTATCTCTGTGTTAGTTGATAACTATTCTAATTGTTATTAATCCTATATTCATTTTCCTCATTCTTTATTACTAGGATGGCAATCAAGATCATATGACACATTCTCAACCAGTCACTGTACAAGAGTATAAGTCAGTTGGGCAGGAAGAAGTAAATGCAGTGAAAATGGCAGATAGAATGTGTATGACAGAACCGGTTGACCAAGGTAATTACTTACTTGCATGCATAAATGAACAGAGAGATACTAAGACGGTCAGACAAATTAAGTAGAATTACAAACTGAAAGAGACAGCTTATCATTTTTCAGTATTTAACACTTTTGTTGGGCTACTGTAAATGCATAAGAAGTATGGTCAGCAATGGTGCCTGTATTTATAATAGGGTCTATAGTAGATAATCGAACTTTCAAAAGTTCGATTGTCATATGATAGACACCATACGATCGAACTTTTAAAGGTTCGAGCATCTAATAAAAAAAATAAACTACACAAATAACCTACCTGAACATTTTAAGCAGGGGGCCTAGCCCACCTGCATCCCCGCACACCCCCTCTCTTTAAATATATCAACTCTGAGATCGCACTACAGTGCAGAAAAGGGAAATCTTCCCATTCCGTGCTGTACAGAGATCTCTGTTAAAACGTTCAAACTTTCAAAAATTCAATCATATGGTGTCGACCATATGAGACTCGAACTTTTGAAAGTTTGATTATCTAATGTAGTCCCTTTATAATATATACCATTAATGCACTGCATTTTTATATGTGTAATTGACATATGTAAGTCCATTTGGCTCAAACTACAAGCTGCACACGTTTTTCTGCTGGGAGCATATCAAGCAATCAACAGCACACTGACTAACAATGCATTAAAATAATTCTGTTTAAATTACTTTCAGAAACAGTGAAGATTTTCCTTTAATCCACTGTTGTGTGACCTTACAGTAGATAAACAGAAGTTTGTCATGTATTGGGGGGGGTGCCCCAACATGACACCCTTACAAAAAAAGCCTTACTCTGTGATTCATTGAAAGTAGTTTTGGCAAAATTCCTTCAGTGGATTGGCTAATGTTTTAATAGCTGTCAATGGATGCTTCTTTCTTTTAATTAAATCAATGCAAGGTAATAGTTTGCCTGTGATAAATATGTTGTTGCATTTTGTAGAATTGCTGTTTAATTATGCTAATAAGAAATGTCTTGGCAATGTGCAGATATTTTCTTTATTTTGATTTGAATACAATCTTCTGAAGAAGTACACGTATCAGTCTTTAAATGCAAATATTCAAAGCTATTGCTGCTATAAGACATTTCCAGATGTTAAATGCACTCATAGTTTTTCCTTATTAATTGCTTATAGTTTTCTTGTGCATTTCTTATTTATTTGCTTTATTTATGTGTTTGTCTTATGAACAGGCAGGTGCACAGGACAACAGAGGGCTCTTTTCAAGCATGTCCCTCTTACAAAAAGAAGAAAAAAAAACAGTCTTGCACCTAATGTAAGCACAATCCATAACTAGAGTCAACTATATAAAATTCACAGATGGATGACCAGCCCTTAGGCTAGCTGGACCTATTTAGACAATAGGGTCCCCCTCCTTCATGGACCTTGCACTAGGCTACAGCAGAGTCATTATACTTTATGTGGCCCAAAACGTTGCCTAAGATACTCCAGTAAAGTTCAAGACATTTTCATAGTGGTAGTCTTGCTCCTGTATTAAGTGCAAGTTGTATTAGTGGAGTATGCATTTCTCATCATGCATTGCACTGGTGGCTAGTTTAGTATTGTCCATAACTGTGATTTACTCCTCATATGTATCTTACAATGTCACCTTTCCATGTTTCCATAGTGGTCATTTGCTCTTGCTGAGTCTTCAACAGACATTTTAACCTAAAACTGGTTGGCTTAACCATTTGATTTTGTGTGCCACTCCAGTTACCATCTCAGAAGATAATAAGATTCGGCTTAATTAAAATTTTGGAGAAGAATTGTGTTTTCTTTTGCTTCTCTTGTTGTTATTAGATTTAGGAGTAGTTGCTAATGAATACATTTAATAACTGTGGAATAGTCAGTCTCAGACAGTATAAAAGCAAACACTAATAGTTTTGGTAAAATTCATTCAGTGGATTGACTGATATTTTATGAACTGCCAATGTATTCTTTTTTCTTCTTAATTAAATTTATTTAATTATTTGTTTTTATTTTTATTTAACATTTGTTGACTGGGAAAGTCTGACTAGGACAGAGCCTATTTTCAGCAGAAGCCCGGAGAGAAACTCTCCAGTCACAGATACTGTCACGTGAGGTAATTCCTAGTCATTAAGATATGTGGCAGAATGTTACCAATTAGAAAGTATTGCAGAAAATTTCTTTTAATTTAGGCTGAATTGTAATATAATTATATTAACACTAAAGTTAAGAGGATATGTTCTTGGACACACCTTGTGTTTGATCTGTGGTATAGGCTGGAGACAAGTAGGTGTTATTCTAAAGGGGGAATTGGTGGGGACATTGCCTAAGTCACCACAGAGGTAAACCAGTACACTGCACAGCCTTATTGCGCAACTACCCCCTGGATGTTAACACGCATAACAGAGATGGAGGGAGGTACTTGGTAAAGATGATTATGGTAGCAATGTAATATAGACTTGGAATCCCTCGATCTCCTAGCTGGTCCAAGCCTTTATCAGAGCTAGTCCAGGAGAGGCTAGGAGAAGTTAGGGAGACCCAGCAATTGAAGAGAAGCACCATTGTCCACTGACAGACAGCTGCAGGAGACATAAAAGATAAGCAAAAAGGAAAACAAAAGTGGCCCAAAGTGAAACAAAAAAAGATATGTGATCTCCTTGGATACCAAGTGTTAGTATCAATGTAAAGGCTTCCCAGGCTGAAAGATATTGATTCTGACAGTGCTTTTTAAAGGGCACAGTTCACTAGGCGGGTTGACACATAAAGTTAACAGGATGTTCAAAACTGTGCAATAGTTGTACTTGTCTGAACTGCCAGACTGCTTCCTTTCAGATCAAACCCTAGTAGTACAGATGCATTTTTTTGCACAAACTGTAGCTGCAAAATACTGAGTCACCAGTGACATGATTAAGCAATAACTCTTTTTCCTTTTTGCATCAGAGTCAGTATGCACTATTGTGTGCCAAGCAATTTGCTGTTTGTAGTGCTGCTGCACTCAAATAAAGTCCTCTAGCTTGGCAGTTCATCAGTTCTACAGTGAGTGCACCAAATACAAAAGCAGGGTCCTGGCTCTGAGACTTATATATTTTTTTTTCCTGAAAGCAGCTGTTCTTTTCATTGCAGTCAGGCCTTTTTGAAATAATGTGTTAAATAGCCACTTCCTTTCAGTGTGTGTATGTATGTTTTTGTGACTGTGTGCACATGTCCATTCAAGCAAGATTTTGAACAGAAGCCTGAATGAATGGCTAGACATTTATTCCTGAGTCATATGAAGGATGCATATTTCAGTAGCCTAACTGGGGTGGAGTCCAGAGAGCACCTATCTTGAGTGGAGAGTGTTAGGTGGTATGATTGGCAGATCATGATTGGTAATGCTGGAATTGCATTTTCAGTCTGAACCGAAGGACTTTAGTGATCTGGGTGTGGCATCAACTGTAGTACTCTGCTTGATACAAAGCTGTTCACTACTATGTTTGTAACATTTTAATTGCTAGGATTCTTCATCTTTAACTATGTCTGTAATATTTTAATTTGTGGAGCTTTTCTCCCCGGGCCTCTGCTGAAAATGGACCTGCGTCCAGTCAGACATTCCCGGTCAACAAATGTAAATAAATAAATAAATAAATAATTTAAATGGAACAAAAATTGAAAGTCCATTCATAGGACTTCGGAACTGGAGTGCTTTAGTGCTCTGGTTTTAGACTGTAGAAGCTGTTTGCTACAAATATCACCAAATATGCACCTGAAAGAGATCTCCAGTTTTAAAAAATGCACCTAATTTCCACAACTAAATCAATAATTGCTTTGGAGACTCACTCCATCCAGTCTGTGTACCAAAACTATGGAACTCTATCCTTCTAGAACTGAGAACTGAATCTATTTCAAAAATATTGCAACAAAAATGACAAACTTATTGAACTACAACTTGGAATTATCCCTGCACTAAACAATGACTGCAACTTCACCTCATGCTTTTAAACAGACTTCTGCTTACAAACAATTGCTCATTGTTGTCACTACTATCAGCAGCTTCATCTACTTGTTTTATTTTTTTATTTATCCTTTTATTGACCAGGTTAATCCCACTAGGCTAGTGGGCTCTTTTCAGGGAGACCCAAGTTGGTATTTTTACTACTAGGGAAAATCTGGCCAGGGCTTTTGGGGACTTCCCCTACTCTTCATTGTTGCTAGTGGGACCCATTTTGGATAGGCTCTTCTTGTTTTCATTCCAGGCACAGAGGCAGCATGGAGGAACAGGAAGCAGACTGAGAGAGAAGGAGATAATGGATTGGTGAATAAAATGGAGGAGAAAGCAAATACTGAGACTGGAGAATGTGTGCACGATTATGAGGAAATGTTTTAAAGTAATTTGTTTGATGGTGATGAGTCAACAAATGGTGGCTGTATAATTACAGCCCTGCAGTCAGGAGGGATAGGGATGATTTACTTAAAGAAATGGTGGTACAGAGTGACACAGAAAATGAAGGAGATGTTTCCTGGGGGGATGTTATAGAGAAAATACAAAAGAAGGATGCAGGTACAATCCTGAAGAGTAGTGGTGAGGTGGAAAAGATAACATATGTATAGAAAGTAAAAGAAGGCAAAAGTGGAGTAGCAGGAAAGAAGGCAGAAAAAAATGAAAAGCGGAAGTAAGTAGTAAGGATTCAAAGTAAAAAAGACAAAGAAATGGACAGGTATGAACTGTAATCATTCCTTTATGTGTAAAAGCACATGAGGTAAGAGTATTTATTCTTATTGACATAGAGAAATTTTGTGACATTACATTTGATACTGTTATTTTCAATGGGAAAATGTCTTGGAGAATATGAGGGAAAAAAGAAAGACTAATCCATGGAATCTTTATGTGATAAAAGCATTTAACAGGGAAACAAAAAGGATAATTCATGTCTAATTTCAAACAGAGGTAGAAAGAGAGAGTTTGACAGGGCATTTGAAAACTTTATGTAAAGAAGTATTGGACATTGCAAAAGTTTACGACAAAAAGGGTTTATGGTCTGGTGCCTGGGAATGTAATACTGTGCTAAAAAGAGAAAGAAAAATATAAGTATACCAAGCATGATAAACATGGGGGGGGGTAGGGGTGTTCTTGAAATACTGGGGACAACCCAAAATGTATTTTTTGTGTAGAAAAAAAAGACATTTGTTAAGTACCTGTGGCAAAGCAAAATGTTACATTTGTGAGGAAATGGGACATGATGCAAAAAATGTGAATTGAAATGTTATAAATGTAACAAAATTGGACATTTATGGATGAATTACAAAAGTAAAAATAAGTAAGGTAAAAAAGAAAAAGAAAGAGAAGAACATGAACAACTCTAACATTTTAGAAGTAGTACAAATAGAAGAAAATTGGATGAGAAAAAATAATAAAGAAGGTTCTGAAGGAAGTGATGAAGATGTAAATTTGGAGGTAGTAAAAGAAAATAAAAGAATTCTATTGGTAAAAGGGTAAAAGACAGAAAAAGAAAATTTAAAGGGATAAGTACAAAAGAAAAAAAGAAAGGAAATGGATGAAAAAGAATATATTCAGCTGATTGGTGTTGGTATAATAGTTAAGGTGTATGACTCACAGACACAAGGTACAGTGATTGATTCCTGCCATTGGGAGGGAAACTGGCTAAGCTTAAAATGGCTTATTAAGTAAGCTAGTCTAGCAATTAGCTATGAACTTAAGAAACCATGAATCTAAGGAAAAGGAAGAATGAAAATTTTAGTACTAAGAATATAGAGAATAGGGATTTTGGAGTAGTAATATACATATGATGTCGATGTAATTATATTAGAAGGCACACAAATTTTATCAAATGAAGAAAGATTACAAACAGAAAAACCATGGGGAGGAAAGATAATCTTGAAGGCTATGGAGCACATCATCATGGAACTCATTAACAAAGACATTGGGAACCTCCAAACACTGAATCCTACCCAGTTTGGCTTTGTTAAGGGCAGATCATGCCTCCTAAACCTGGTGGACTTCTTCGAGACAGTTACCAAGGCTATAGACAAGGGAAAGATAGTACACACAGCCTACCTAGACCTCTCTAAGGCCTTCAACACCATTCCCCATTCTGGTATTATAGACAAGCTCACCAGCCTGAACATAAACCCCTACGTCACAAGATGGGTTGCCAACTGGCCCATGGACAGAACCCACATGGTGAGAGTTGCAGGAGCTAGATCCAACTCTAAACTGGTTACAAATGGCATTCCTCAGGGCTCAGTCCTAGGATCCTTCCTGTTTGGCATTTAATTCTCAGAGGTACAGGCAAGCATAGGAGGACTATAGCTGACCAAGTTCGCAGACAACTGCAAACTAGGGACTATAATTGACTCTCTGGCTGACACAGACATCCTCCAAAAGGGTCTCACTGAGATGGATACCTGGTGTCAAAATCATGGCCTCAAGCTAAATGCCAAAAAGGTGCATCGTCATCCACTTTGGAAAAACAAAGTACCCACAAACTACCACATAGGTGGTAGTCCCCTAAATACGGAAGATGTAATAAGGGATCTGGGGACCCAAGTAATCTCACCTTTGATAATCACTTTGCCAAAGTGGTTAGAAAATCCTTCTACGTGGCCCACCTAATCACAAAAGGGTTTGCATCCAGATCAAAAGAGGTCATTGTGCCCCTCTACTCATTACTCATCATACCCATCATGGAGTACAATGCCCCATTTGGGATGTACCTTACAAGACACCTGCAACAGCTGGAAAGACCACAGAAGTACCTCACCAAGAGGTTCACTGGCCTCAAACAGATGCCCTATGCAGCTCAACTGAAGAAATTCCATCTGTACTCGGTTGTATACCGCCTACTCAGAGGTGATCTCTGCCTGACATACAAGGCCATGTCCAACCCAGAGTTGATGGACATGCTCCACCTAAAGAAAACTTTATCCCCTCGAGACATACACTCTAGGGATCTAAACCTCACCACAACAATAAATAGGATGTGCTGGAGGGATGGATTCCTGTCCCAGAGACCTCCCATGCTTTGGAACAAGATTCCAGTCTACATTAGGCAGAGCTCCTCGCTAACACTCTTCAAAAGAAATCTTGACAAGTGGATGGGAAACAGAAAGTTTACCCCGGGGATCACTTCAATGGCTCTGCTGGACAGAGGCACAGGGAACTAATCTAAGGGGGCGGCGAAAGCCAACACATTCTGGCTAGGCTTATAAATGCCTTCGGGCAGATAGCCTAGTACCTACCTATGAACCTATGAACCTATTGAGAAATGAGAGATGTTCTGGAATAGCCATGTTTTGTAGAAATGCAGTAAAGGTATTAGATGTAACTTTAGCAAAAATGGGAAGGATAACTATTGTAGATTTAAAATTGAAAGAAGTGTATAGAATTATAACATTCTATGCCTGTCCTAATTGTAAGGAAATGGAAGACTTATGTCATCAGATTTTAGACTATGTAGTGGTAAATATGAATATTATAATAACAGGAGACTTTAATTGAGATTTAAGAGGCATGCATTAAAAGAAAGGAAATCTCCAAAGCCTTAGAAAACAAGATATCTGAACTCCAGGCATGGATTTCACAAAGCAACGCCAATACTTTAGCAGCTACCGAAACCTGGTTGAAATCATATGCAAAAGCACAGAATTTTCCCCCCCAGGCTACTTATGCCTAAGAACCGATTGGCCCCACAAGAGAGGAGGGGGAGTAGCAATAATCTTTCTTGGCAAATATACTTTACTTCCCTACTGAAAACCAACACCCAACTTCTCCCCAGCCAAAGTACTAATCTCTATATGAAAACTTAACAATCATAAAAACATTTGCATAATTGCTCTGTATATTCCGTATATTCAGACCATATTCCTCCAGGAAACAACATACCAATATTAGAGAACATACTTGTCTGGACATCCCAAAACATAGATAATGAAACCATCATCCTAGGTGATGTAAACATTGATTGGTGAGACGTTTCCAAAAAGAACCCCTCAAAAAAAAAACTTTCACAACTTCTCCCAACTAATTCAAGACATCACCAGACCCCACAAAAATAACAATTAGTGTCCAACCATGCCAATATCACTACTGCAGGCATGCTACCTAATACCATTAGTGGCCACTACCCAGCTTATATCCTATTGAAATCTTCCCCAACCCAAGGCCGACACCAATACAAGTCAACCAGAAATTTGACTAAGTTCCAGCCATCCATATTTAATGAAACCTTAGCTAAAGTAAATTGGGAAGCCATAAAATCCCTACCATGTAATGAGGCTGTTGAATTCTTTAAATCAACATTCCTAGACATCCTAAATTGTCAAGCACCCACCCGCCAAAAATAGATAAAACATAACCATGCAAGCTGGATCTCAAAATCCACCAAAGAAGTCACATCCACAAGGGATAAAATCTAGAAATCATGGCAGAAAAACAAAGACCACTCAACTCTACTACAATACAAGCAACTCTGTATCCAGGCAAAATTACTAATAACCAGAGTTAAACAAGCCCACTACCTCCATCTACAAAGCCAACATAAACATAATCCCAAAAAGCCCAGCCGAACTTGCCACCCACTTCAATTCCTACATCATTGACACCATAGCTAATCTAACCACCACCTTTCCTACAGTTAACACCACCCCCACCAAGACAGCTGATGAAAAAATCATGCCAGAAAACAATCCTACCCTCAACTCCAACCTAAAATTCTCCCCCATACCTCCACTGCCACAATAAAAAAACTTTTACTTAAGCTAAAACCGTGTACTCTGCTTCCTGACAATCTACCCCCCCCACTTCCTGCAGCTAGCTGCAAACTCTATACCTTATCCCATCAGCATACTGATTAACAAATCGATTAAAGAATCCGTAGTCCTAGAAAACTGAAAAAAGCATACATTCTCCCCTTCCACAAAGGCTACACCAACACAGACACCACAAATTTCAGCCCATAGCACTTCTCTCACCCCTCTCTAAAATACTGGAAAAATGCATCCACGCCTAACTCCTGAACTACCTGCTTGAATGCCAAATTCTATCACCCACTCAGCCTGATGTCAGACCAGGGCACAGCACCACTACTGCCCTCCTCTCCTTCCAAGATACATTCAACCAGGCAAGGGATTCTGGCAAAATAATCACTTCTCTTTTCCTAGACCTCCCCAAAGCTTTTGATAGCATTTCCCACACCATGCTCCTCTCCAAGCTATCCACCCTGCACATTTCCCCACCTACCCTAGAATGGTTCAATAATGGGTCTATATTAAAGTAGCGAAACCTCACTTATGCAAATACCTAAACGGCGACACATAAATAGCGAACCGCGAAAACACCGAACGTCCTGAAGCACGAAATTCAAAATATCGAATTGTCATAGTTGGCCCTTATCCGGTATAGCTCCCTAACATAAATGTGCAATAATTACGGACCTTAGGTTAGGCTGTGGGTTAAGGCAAGTGCATACATAGTAATACATGCAACCTTTACTTTAGGGTTAGAAGTAGGGTTATGTTAAGTGTATGTATAGTAATGTAGTTGTGTAGCTGAATGTATACGTAAATTATACATTTCCCGTAGTTGGGTGTTATTTGTTTATAGTTAGATACATTTGTGTGTAGTGAATGTTTGGTTAGGATATGGGATATATGGGTGAAGTGTAGGTATGAGGAAGTGTGGATTACTTATTTTGTTTGGGTAGGTAGTACGTAGTGGGCGGTGGGGTTGGCCAACTATGGCAATTCGATATTTTGAATTTCGTGCTTCAGGACGTTCTGTGTTTTTGCAGTTCGCTATTTATGTGTCAGCTTTTAGGTATTCACATAAGTGAGGTTTCGGTATTTTAATATAGACCCTTCAATAGCTATCTCTTCAATAGGCAGCAATCTACCAAATGGCAAAAGTCTTACTCTCCCTTCCCCAGTACTTCCACAGGGGTACACCAAGGCTCCATACTTGGTCCTCTCTTATTTAGCATCTTTCTTAACAACTTTCACTCCACTCTCCCACAATGCTTAGTAATCCAGTATGCTGATAACTCTACAATAATATGCACTGCAAATTCCAGCTCTGTACTCCAGTGAATCACCCAGAATGCCCTCATATCTACTGAATCTTAGATGTTTAACAATCATCTTGCCCTAAATCAAAAAAAAAAAACTAAACTAGTACTTTTTACCCATAAGAAAACCTCTCCCCTAGATAAAAAACTCTTCACTATACAAGCCCAAGACAATACCACTATAGAAGATGTCCCACACACTAAACTGCTAGGCATTATTACAGATGAAAACCTTAACTTTGACCTACACATAAACAATAACATCATAAAAACATACCAAAAGCTTGGTATGCTCTACAGGCATCAACACTTTCTTACCTTCTCTACAAGACAAACCCTTGCAACCACATTTTTATTACCCTCTCTCATTTATGGCACCCCTCTTTTCACTAATATTCAATTATGCAAAATCCAAACTTGAAATGTGTTACAACAAAGTAGCCAAATTTGCTGCCAAGGCCAAATTCTCATCCCACCGCTGTAACTCACTGAAACAATTAGGCTGGTTGGAACTCCCCCGCCATCTCTCATTAAACCAACTAACTACAGTGCACAGAATACTCTACAGACCATCCTGCTCTCTTGACACTACTCACCCAATACCAACCCAGCAGGCAATTAAGATCTGAAAATCATCTACTTCTAAAGTTGAAAAGCCCACCTTACCTGCAGATCAATTCCTCTATTCCTTCACTGTTGCCAAACTATGGAACTCATTTCCACCTCTATAAGAAACGCAGGCAGCACCATCACCTTCAAACAAATACTGAAAAATCATCTCAACTCTTCCTGGCTATGTATCTGCTCTATAACCTAACCTCCTCCTTCTCCTTATATGATAATTAAACTTCTATACTTTTTGCTACTGCTGAGTGATGATATTTTCTCCATAATTATTATTTTTTATCACTTGTTGATACTGGTACAATAATGCTGATTAATATATCTCTGTGTATACCTCTCTGATTGAATTCCTCTAGCAGCCAACAAAATTCCTGTTTTTCTGTATATTTTCTGTAGATAAATATATATATATATATATATATATATATATATTTATATATATATATATATATATATATATATATATATATATATATATATATATATATATATATATATATATATGTATCATCATCATCATCTTCTTTCGGCTGTTCCCGTTAGAGGTCACCACAGTTGATTACCTGTTTTCATTTCTATCTGTCCTCTGCATCTTGCTCTGTCACATCAACCACCTGCATGTCCTCTCTCACCACATCCATAAACCTTATCTTAGGCCTTCCACTTTTCCTGTTACCTCTTAGCTTCATCCTTAGCATCTTTTTCCCAATATACTCAGCATCCCTCCTCAACACATGTCCAAACCAATGTAATCTTGCCTCTCTGGCTTTGTCTCCAAACCTTCCAACCTGGGCTGACCCTCTAATGTACTTATTCCTAATCCTGTCCACCCTCGTCACACCCAGTGCAAATCTTAACATCTTTAACTCTGCCACATCCAGTTCAAACACCTGCCTTTTTGTCAGTGCCACTGTCTCCAACCCATATAACATAGCTAGTCTCACTACCCTCTTGTAGACCTTCACTTTAACTCTTACAGGTACTCGTCTGTCGCAAATCACTCCTGATACTCTTCTCCACCCACTCCTTCCTGCCTGTACTCTCTTCTTAACCTCTCTTCCGCACTCACCGTTACTCTGAACTATTGACCCCAAATATTTAAATTCATCCACCTTTGCCACCTCTACTCCTTGCATCCTCACCATTCCTCTATCCTCCCTCTCATTCACACACATATATTCTGTCTTAGTCCTGCTGACCTTCATTCCTCTTCTCTCTAGAGCATATCACCATCTCTCCAGGGTCTTCTCCACCTGTTCCCTACTCTCACTACAGATCACAATGTCATCTGCAAACATCATAGTCCACAGGGACTCCTGTCTTATCTCGTCTGTCAACCTGTCCATCAGCTTTTCTCCCCAGGCCTCCACTGAAAATGGGCTCTTTTAGGCCTAGTGGACTTTCTAGGTAAACAAATGCAATAAATAAATAAAAATATAAGAAAAAAAAATTAGAAGGGTTTTGTCAAGAATTAATAATAATTAGAGAAGTTGTGGATATTATGAATAGAAAAAAATTGAAATCATGATAGGAGACCTTAATAAGACATGGGTATTAATGAAAGAATGTAACATAAGTGAGAAAGTTAGGAAATTATGTATGTCAGCATATAGTAATAGTAAAGTAAAAATACTTTAAAAATGGCTAGTGAAGCCAAACAGTACATATGAAGAGTGGTATAAGACAGGGATTTCCAATGAGTTGTATACCCTTTTAATTAGTTATGAATGTGAGAGGACGTGAAGTAAATTACAAAATGAAAAAGACAGGGTATATAACACCTGAAAGGTTAAGAATTGTGGTTCTGGTAACATATACAGATGACATTATAATAATTGTAAAAATCAGCATTTGGATAAAAGAAGTAATAATTTTCACAAATGAGTATCTAGAGTTGATAGGGATGGCTTTAAATAAAGAGAAAAGTAAAGGCTTAGGTGGTGTAGTGAAGCTAGGGCTGTATATTTTATAATGAAAGAAATGTCTGTGCTAGGTATACAATTTGGGAATAAAGATGTAAGTGGAATTCAATGGGAAAAAATATAAGAAATAAAACAAACCTGACTTTTCTGAAGAATATATAAATCGTCATTTAGAAAAAAGGTATTTTTAATACATTTAGTACTTATGGGGAAAATAACATACTTAGCAAATGTATTTAGGTTGCCAACAGTATTTCAAAATGAATTATTGCAGATATGTTTTCACTTATACAGGGCTCTACAGTAAACACAGTAAAAAGAGGAGTTTTGTGTGCCAATAAAGAAGAAGGAGGTTTAGGGTTAATAAATACAATGGTATATGCTGCTTCATTAAATTTGTACAAAGTGTTAAAGTGAATAAATGAAAAGGAAGTGAGATTAGTAGTACAGTTGTATAAATATAAGTATGATAAATGTTAGTGTATGGTAAAAAGAGTAAAAGAGAAAAGGCCTGTATAAATGAAATAAAATCTTACCAAGAAAAAAATATTTTTATGGAAAATAAAAATTTGATGATATAAAAAAACATATAAAAGTATGGTATAAAAATGTAATGATAAATCAGTACTATGTAAAACCATGGGAAAATCTTACAGATAAGAAAAATAAAGCTATAGAAATAAGAATCAAATGGTGTGATCAGAAAGTAAAATGTCAAGATTTTTGTGGAGTCTGGTAATAGATAAATTGCAAGTAAAAGGAAACATGCAATATAAAAAGAAAAGTGATAAAGTAGGTTTACATTGTCAAGAAGAAGAAACTATGGAACGTGGTTTTGAAATGTAAATATAAACTTATCGGAAAAAGTATGTAAAGAAGATTTTTTTCAAAAATATAAAATAAGTGCATAAAATAAGCATGAATATGATTAAGTATAGATATAACAATAGAAGTAATGAATATATTAAAAGAATAGATGAAAAGTTATTTTATGTTACATGGGTTATATGCAATAAAATAATAAATTAAATTATGTTTAATTGTAAATGGATTTTGGCAACAATTTTAAGTTAAATCAGTTGTTTACTGGGTTAGCCTGACTGGGGCTAAAAAACACATTTTTTTTCGATAGAGGTCCAGGGAGAAAATCTTCAGTACAAAAATACAAGTCACAGTTAATGACTGTACTTGTTGTGAATTATTAAATAATACAAAGTCAATGAAAGATGACAGTTGTGGAAAAAGGACTAAGGGTTTAATAGGGATAACAATTTTAGTATGATTGAAAGGGAAATTATAAATATGTGTAAACAGATTTGCATATCTGTATATTTTTACATTTGTAAATATTTATAAATATGTAAATATTTTGTAAAAAAGCAATTATTTTTGTATATAAATAAAGGACCCCTACTCTTTCAGTTGTGTCTCCATAGGCAGCTTCTAGGAGAGTGTGTAATGAAGGAGAAGGAGGAGAGCGGAAGTGGTGAAAGTGTTGTTGTGGTTGCTTGTGTTCAGTTTATGCAGCAGCTGAATATATTGAGAAAGACAAGAAAATTATATGTTTTATGGGCAGTTGAGTGCTGCATACATTTGTGAATCAGTCACAATCCAGTGGTTTAGAGAGTGATTTTCTTAATAAAATGACAGAGGAGGTGAAACCTAGTATTGAGGCAGTTGTTTTGTGGTCCCAGTTTGAAGAAGTGCTTCCAGGGGATTCTGAGTTACCTACAGATTGCAAAGGATGACAGGATTTGGATGTATCAAGCATGCAGTGTCAGAGGACATGAGATGAGACTAATACTACTGGGTTTGATGCTATCAGTAATGTTTCTTCACAGGTGATTGGTTTTACTAATAAAATTACGTGTACATCTGTTATGGCTAAAATTACTGATAAGAAAAAAATGTTTTTGATAATAGTGTCACTGAAAGGAATTTGTGATAAAAATAGAAGCTAAAGCCGGTATAACAATTTTCAGATATTTCTTATCGAACAATATTATAACTATTTTGGAAGGTAATAGGAGTGTGGAGATGTTACTCACATTGGCAATGAAAGTTTTTGTGAAAGTAAATTTGAAAAAAATGGATATTGCTGAAAAGTTATGGCGAATTCTGATGCAAAGTCATTCCGTGAACTCTGGAATCAATGTCTAATCAGGTATTCAGACAAAAAAAGAAGAAGACTAAGGTTGCAGTTTACAAATGGCTGATATAAATAAAGTTAAAATAAGCACTTATTTTATAGAAAAATGTAAACCTGTGTATAAAATTAAAAAAATGTTTAATGAAAGGCAATTTTAGAATGGGGCATGGAATGTACATTTTTACTTACTTAATATTAATGTGAAATTTAGTCATACATTAAGTGTGGTTATTATTAATAAACAAGGAATGTTAATGTATCAGGACAAAACAAAAACTTTTTCTTTTGTTTTAATGACTGCTCTAAGCAAAGATGTAAGCAATGTAGGGAGCTGTGACATGGAAAGAATATATATATAAATTATTATGTATGGCATGTGGTAACATTAAATATTTTTGGTTTGACTATGATAAAAAATGAGAGAAACAAAAATGAAAATGTTTTACAAAAATTATGTTGTATAAAATGAAAATGATCTAGATGTGATATAAAATGTTCATGAGAATTTGGTAACTGTTTCAGATTATATTTATTTATTTATTTACTGACAGTTTTTTACTAGGTTAGATTAACTGGGCCTAAAAAGGCATTTTATAGCAAGGTCCAGGGAGAAAAGCTTCAGTACAAAAATACAAGTTACAGTTAACGACTGTGTGAGAATGTGAGGTATTGCCCAGATATGCCAGGAGACGTACAACAGTGGATGTGTAACATATGCCAGTATAGCTAACTGGATTTTTATAAAGAATTATATTTCATTTGTATATCAAACTGATTTGTACAGATGCTTGTGTTGAAAATGTATTTGTAAAGCTGCTTGTGTTAAAAATGTACCAACAGTGGGTCCTGCTGGACAGGAAAGAAATACACCTGTATGTCAGACTGTATTGTAGCTGTTGAAATGAATATATTGCAACAGAGGATACTGGAAGAGAAGAGGTTAATCTCGGTCCATATAAGTTTGAAAAATAGTCTGAAATTAAATTACCTGATTAGCCCATAAAGATTGTATCTTACAGTTCTGATGGCAGCCAGAGACAAAATATTTGTGACAACTAGGAGTAGGAATCCTATTGTATTGTCCCTAGGGGTGAACTAATTGTTATTCTGGAAAGGTGGAAGTTTTTGAAATGCTTATATAGCATCCAGATGCTATAGCTCATCTTAGCAAAGTTCTATGTGTGTGTAGTATGACACATATCTGCTAGATTCTGGTTCAGTTTCCATTAGAGGGGTAGTGTGGGAACCAGAGTCAGATGACCAGATGTATGTGATGTCATTCTGCAATCTAGCACAGAAATGAGATTTTAATACTAGATGAGACAGTCTCAGGGCAGTCCGTTTTTGAAACTTGACAAAGAAGGATCACTCATCCACTTCATCTTGCCTTGCTCTAATAAGTGAACTAGGGGAGAGTATTTCTTTAGATCAGTCAGGAAAATATAGTGAGATTAGTTAAGTATTGTTTTTTTGTATCTGTGTGAATCTTTCCATAGGCATTATTTTTATTATTTCCTGTGATTGAAACTCTGGTGTATATCGTGAATATATATTTAGTATTTTCATGTTCTTTTATTATTTATTATTAAATTTATTGAAACATTTCATTGTGGCTGGTCTTCTAGAGAATATTTTAACCTTTGAGAGCACTTATATTTATTTGGTGACACTGTGGCCACTCTGAAAGCCTTGCTGCATTGGTAAAACACTAGTATTTGTATTAGTATTAATATTAATTTTACTCATATAATTGGGTACCTTGTAAGCCTTAGAGTAGCTGGCTTTGAGGTGTTTTGGTGGCAGTATCTACCTTATAGCCTGGGCAGAGTGTGCCAACCTTTCACAGGGGTGTGTGTGTGTGTGTGTGTGTGTGTGTGTGTGTGTGTGTGTGTGTGTGTGTGTGTGTGTGTGTGTGTGCGTGTGTGTGCGTGTGTGTGTGTGTGTGTGTGTGTATGTGTGTGTGTGTGAAAATTAAATTTCAAAGAGTGTGTGTGTATCAGCTACTTGAAGCAGGGACACAGAACAGTAATTTCACAGAGAGGATGGCAGGGGACTTGGCTTGGAACATTCAGCTGAGGACTCAGCTCTACAGCTGTTGTCAGTGTGGAGTTTTATTTGGGGACTGGTGAGAGAGAGGGAAACCCAGCCTCAGGATGGGAGTGTGTTTCTTGTGTGCTGTTATGGGAAATTAAGCTTGGTGCAGAGATCTGCATCTGGAAATACTGTGTATCTAATTTTGTTCCAAGGACACGTCCCTCACTGGTGTCAGTGGTGAGGACTGAGGCTCCTTGATTACAGGCCCAAAGAAGGGATGTCACAGACTGCACTTGTTATGAGTTATTAAACAATTCAAAGTCAATGAAAGATAGTGCAAAGTCTAAAAGACAGAAAGATGCATATATCGCTGTACAAAACGGTTTTAAAACAATGCCATATGATATAATTTTATGATAATATCTTATAACACTGAAATTATAAATTATAAGAAAAAATAATGAGCAGTAAGGAGAAAAAATGGAAGGAGTATTATAGGTGACAGGAGGAAGATAATAAAGGATGGTAGCGTATATAAGGATGTCTTATAAGAGACAGAGAGAGATGAAATACCAAAGTGGGATGAAAAAATTGAAAGTTGATTTCTCATGAAGTATGACCTTTGATTTTATTGAAAGTAGTAGTCTATGACTTCTAACTCTTATGATGAGGTAAGCAAAGTTGTTTTAACTAGGAGAAGAGCAGGATCTTGTACACAGCAGATACAGCTTTAGGTGAGTTTTAAATGAGTGTAGGTTGCTGATTTGTTGAATTGTTTCAGAAAGAAATGAATGGAGTTCCATGCTTTTGAAACACAATTTATAAACAAGTGAGTTACCTCCTGAGTTATAGGATTTAGAAATATAAAGCAGAGAATTATCCCCAGGTCTGAACAATCTATTTGGAGAGTAGGGTTGGATAATATATTGTAGAGCAGAGCATTTATCTGTTTGATGTACAAGACTGTGGGTTAATAGTAGTTGTGTCAAGGTTACATGTGGGAGCTCTAACCAGTTAAAGCATTTTAATGATAGTCAATGGTGAGTTTTTCAGTGATGTTTAGCTGCAATTTTACTGACTTTCTTATAGCAGTGACAACAGGATGGTTCTGGCTGTACGCTTTCTTGCTCTGTCCATAAGTTATGGTTTGACCCTATATAGTAAGCCAGGTTTTTGTTGGGTTTTGCTTATTGTTTGGATTTTGTGGTAGTCAAATTTCATTTTGTCATCTATTGTGATCCTTAGAAGTCTAGTATGCCAGACATGCCCTTTTTGGGTTTTTTTTTTTTGGACAGAGAGATATTGAAGAGTGAATAAGATTAGTTTAGTCTTCTTGGGATTAAGGAGATGTTGAGCCTTATTTAGTCATGTTTCAACAGATGATAAAGATTGCTGTGTCACTTCTTGTAGTTCTGTGAGGTTTTCATCTGTGCAGATAAAAGTAGGGTCATCTACATATTGAACTATGGTGGCATGTTTTGTGGCAGAGCGAATATGATTTGTGAAGAGACTGAATAACAGTGCCCTGAAAACTGATCCTTGACAGACTCCTAAAGACACAGGTAAAAAGGAAGAGTAATCATCTTCCCATTTTACTGCTTGTGGCCTGTTTGATATCTCTGAAACCAAAGAAAAGCTGAGGAACAACTGTGTAGTGCAGAAGTAGTAGTGGCTTTCAATAAGTCAAGAAAGAGTGAGAAGGCAAGTTTGGTAGTGTTCCTTAGGAGTTGAGATTGAATACATTTCTCAAGTATTTTGGAGAGCGGAGAGAGGATTGCTATGGGTCTACACTTTGAAAGTTTATTGGAAGTTCCAACCTTCACTTTTTTCCATATTTCAAGAACATAGTTTTCTGTAATGGAGTAATTTATCAGAATAGAAATTGGGTTGTCTATAACATCTAAATATTCGGCAGGTAGATTATCTGGAGCTAGTGTGGTGGGATTTAATTTAAGAAGGAGTTTCCTAATAGCAGATGAGGAGACTGGTTCAAAAGTGAATTTTTTGATGAGGACTGTTCGGTGGTGATTCAACTTGGGGATAAGTGCATCTGTTGTTACACAACAATTCAACAGAATGAATGAGATGGTGGTTAAACTGGTCAGCAGGGTGGGGTACTTATTTGCCCTGGGTGGGGGAATTTGTTTATTGATGTCTAGAATTACTTGTGGTTATATTAATTTCTATTCTGAAAAGAAGTTTAGTAAGACTTTTTTCAGATTTAGAGCACTGTTTGGCTCGATTTCTAAGGTATTTATAATATTGCAGGATTTTTTTCTGTTTTATTTTTGACCAGGCTTTCCATGCCTAGTCCCAATATTTTATGAGTTATTTAGTTGTTTAGTATATATATATATATATATATATATATATATATATATATATATATATATATATATATATATATATATATATACACACTGTATAGCAATGAGTGGACAGTTATATTGTTGTAGTACAAAATGTGTATGAAGTTTTAAGTAAGGAAGAAGGTGAAGACCATAGAAATAAAGAGACCATTGGGAAAAGTGGGAAGAAAAGAAAAATAACATAACAAAAGAAAGTTGCAAAGAAAGGAAATGGTAACCTAAGAGTAATATCACTTAATATTAACAGTTAATTATCATATAATGAAAACCGGACTACACGTTGTTGTGTGCTTGTATTTTGTGAACAGGTAGTCAGGCAACTGCACTGTTTTTGTTTTAAAATATAGGAGAAAAAAATAGCTTGCTTTATGAGATGAATGTTCTTGCATTTACCTTTGAGACTTTCATTGAATACTTTGGTACCTTCATTTGACCACACTTTTATTCAAAATCCATATTTTGGTTTGTCCAAATAGCACTGACATTAGCAAATAACATTTGACATTGTTGTGCTGCAGTTCTCATCATGAAACATCATTTTCTGAGAATCTGCAGTGTTATGACTCTTGTATAGGATATTTAATATATGGAATATTCTTACTACATGAGCTTCAGAGATTGATAAAGTTTTATAATGTCTACTTACATGAATAAAGTAAAAAAGAATGCTTCTCATGCTTAAGAAATGAGGCACATAAGCTTTCACAAACACTATTATTTTGGTAATTGACTTTGAAACTCCAGTTTGAAAGCTTAAAACTCAATATTTGATAACTAACTAACTAACTTTGAAACTCATAACCAAACATTAAACACCACTGCATAAAACTGTACAACATAACAAAAAAGCCTCAAGTACCAAGCTATGTCAGAAATTGTTCTGTAATCTTAAACATTTACCACTTTTTTCTTTCCATTTATCAGAACTTCTTCAAAATAAATCAAGCCATATAATGACATTTGTTTAAATCCATAAGCCACAAGTCACAAGATCATAGGTTCATAGGTTGTACTAGGCTATCGGCCCTAGGGCCTATACAAACCTAGCCATAACAATTCCCTGGCTATTTCTTCCCACACTATTTACTTCCCTGGACCCCTGTCTAGCAGGGTGACTGATGTGATCCCTGGGGTAAATTTCCTTTCTCCCATCCAATCATCAAGGTTACTTTTGAAGAGGGCCAAAGAGGTGCTCTGCTTGACATGTATGGGCAGTCTATTCCAGAGTCTGGGGAGTCTCTGGGTCAGGAACCTATCCCTCCAGCATGTTTTGTTTATTGTGATGACAAGGTTTAGATCCCTAGAGCATATGGCTCCGAGGGATTGGGATTTCTTTATAGGGACAATCCCAGTGTTGAAAATTCGGGTTGTAACAACAGCTCACTGAATTAACACCCATTTTACTTCGTCACTCCCATTCCCACCCACAGTGTCATTTTTCTTTCAAACATCCTGTAGTTCTTTGATTCCAATCCTGTTTTGGCTCCCAGTGTCAAATTCGCTTAGGTTTTAAGTTCCTACTTAGCTGCATCTTTGCTCAGGTAGTCTGTACTCCGGTAATAACTATGCAGCTGATCAATCTGCTTATTTTATGTAAATCCTGAGTTGTGGTAATTTTTACGTTAAGTCTTTTTTATATTTGCTGATTACGTTCTCTACCATCAACGACCCATCGTTTTACTCTTACAATATGAAAATTTGCCTTTTACGAACGATGGGTGTACTTGTAATTCCAGCAACCTATTTTCGCTGTTTTTCCCCCGTGGTTTAGGTTTTGTGCTGATTTCTTGCTCTAAGAGGCTGACATGTACATCAGCAGCAGAAGGGCTGCCGAATCGGTCCACCGGTAAAATGAGTTGAAAATCACAATGTCTTACTGGTATTGACAGAGAGCACCTTTCTATTTATTTTTTTTAAGTCAATAGGCACAAACAGTCCCTATTAATGTTCCATACGTTATTTTAAGTTCTGTCCAGATTTCTTGCTGTAAGAGGCTTGAGAGGTTTATCAACAGCCAAAGGGATGTTGAGTTTTTGTCCGGATTTCTTGCTGTACGAGGCGGACAGGTGCAGCAGCACTGAACAGGCTGCCTTAGATTTTGTCTGGGCGTCTTGTTGTATGAGGTATGTGGCTGACGACGGTAAAAGTAAACTATTGCAATTACTTGCTGTTATGGGCAGTTGAAACAATACGAGAATGTGAATCAGCATACATTTTCTGAAGTAAAACTAAGTCTATACGTCTTAATTATTGTCATTATTTATTAAGTGTAAACCATCACCGTTTGTCACCAAATCATATGTTTTTAGGAGATCTTAGGAGGGACAGAGCACATTTTTAAGCCCAAATTATGGAGAGTTGAGCTGTATACAGAAGGTACTGGGGCACTTTTAGTTTTATTGGGCACATTTAATTATCTTTTTAAAATACATTTATTGAAATATCACTTAAGACATAGATAGGCACATAAATTTATGTAAAAAACAAACCATGTTAACGAGTGCACACTGACAAACATTATATATCACAAACATACTCGTGTACAATTATCAATTCTGCATATGTAAATTACTTAATAACTGCATTCCAATGAACCTCACTCCTCCTCCAAAACATTATTCTATATAGGTAGTTACCACAATTTCCATTTTTTTCTGTGTAGTTTGCTCTAACCCTTTTCTAATCTGTGTTACAATGCTCACCACTTCAAATGCAGTTGATGTATTTATTTTTACATTTGTTAACCGGGTTAGTCCGATTGAGCCCAGAGAGCCTTTTTTCAGCAGAGACCCATGGAGAAAAGCTCCAGGAAAGTAATTAAAAAATAAGAAAAAAATTTAGACTTTGCTTTCCATTTTATAGTGACTGCTTTTTGGCAGCCACCAGAATTAAACGTAACAAGGCCTTACTATGTTTTGGCAATTCAGATCCTAAATCCCAGCTCAAAAAAAAGAACATTTCCTGAGTTACACCCATTTGATCACCTAAAATTAAATTTCTGACAGAGTACTCTGTATGGAATTTTTAAAGTATACCAACTCCTTCATTTAATTGTCCTCTTAATCAGTTTGTGTTTCTTTCTTTCCTGTCTTTTTACACATGCATACACACACCAACGTTTGATAAAGCAAGGATGTTCAGATTAGGATTGCCTCCTTTTCCAATGTTCAATTAAAGTGGAGCATTCTTTATAGAAAACTGAGATTTTCCAGGACTAACAAAATGTACATCCAGTACAAAGAACATTTCTGGCCAGAATAAAAGCTCATTATTACAGAATTGGAGTGATTTATTCTGTTTTATATAATATGTAGGGGTTTCAGATACAGAATACTTGTTTTGTGAAACTATTAAAGGGAATGACTTTTTTTTTTTTTTTTGCCAGATATGACTGAACTATCTTGTATAAAGAGAGACGGGATAACCCTAGTTCAGATGCTTTTCAATGATTATTTAATTAATTTTCTTAGTGTTAGAAGTCTGTTGTGAGACATAAGGAAAAATATAATTATATGTATATGTACATATGTGTGTGTGTGTATATATATATATATATATATATATATATATATATATATATATATATATATATTTACAGTTATGCTGAAAATCAGCAGATGGTTGGTCATCATGTACCATGCTGAGCAAAGTGTCATAGCTCTCAACCTTTTACCAACAGAATTGGAAACATATCTGTAAATAATCGTGGACACATAGCTCTGAAATATCTCTGAGTTTATCTCATATTTCTGCCCTCTCCCTCATTAAATTCATGATTTGCTGGTGAGCCACTGATGTTTACAGTTAGTTAATAATGCCAGAAATTATGGGCATCATGCTTATCATTTATTTATTTATTCCGTTGATGCAAAACCTGTTTTGTTAACGTGTTATATGAATTAGAGTGATATTTAAAAATAGTCCCTGATTTTGGGCCATTATTTCCCATTATTTATAACATTCTCCCTGAGTCTTGATCAAAGAAGTTGAGAGCTATGTAGGGATATTTTTTTAAATATTAATACTACTAACCTGAGATGTTGGCAGAATAAGAAACAGTTTATTTTACATGTATTTCTGAAGTAAAAGAAGCCTATAACTGTAATTATTTTCACCATCCTTGCCAATCAGTATATTAATAGTAGAGCCAATCTTATGTAAACATACCCCATTCCAAATTAGCAAAGTACATTAGTCACTGTATTTTTTAGCTCTGTTTTATAGTGACAACTAGTACACTGGTTTGCTCCTACAGAATAGAGAAATACAAGAATTAATATGTGGTTAATTTCACCATAAAAACAGGGATTTGCAAAAAAATCTGTTACACCTTCATAATGTATTTTGGGGTTAGTAAACTTTTCCACCCCCCCCCAACACACACGCCAAGATTTGATTGTCATACTCGGGAGCAGGGAGTACTCAGAGGCGCAACTTTGTATATATGCCCCATTTTTTTCTTTAACTCGCATGCTATTCAGATCAATGAAATTACAAGAATTAATTTTCTATACAGATAAAATTATTCTCCAACCCCCCTATACAGTCTCAACTTCTTTGCTCCAGGATCAAATTCAGAAACAAAAATAATGGGGGCAAAGGTGCAAAATCAGGGGCAGCTTTTAAATTCTATTCTAATTTAGTTACAAACTTAACATAACAACATGTTTTACATCAATGTGCATTTTAAACAATAAGAAGTATAAACCTCCAATGTCTCGCATTATTGACTGATGTAATCCTCACTTATTTACCGAAAAAATCATACATTTTAAGAGGGATAGGGTGAAAAATTAGGAGAAATCGAGGACATTTCACAAAACAGGGACAGTCAGGAGCCATGACCCCCTACACCCATTACCACATAATAAGTAAATTATGAAGAAGATTCAGAACATCCCCATCATTATAAATATGGTTTATGCCATTTATATTAATGAACAATTACATGTTATAAATGCTGTATAATCTTTGCCTATTTTATGTAACCTTTATAGCTGTTGCATTACAACAAACCCGGACTGGGCCTGAAACTGGTCATTATTGATCAGCGTTCTACCTGAGTGAACAAATTTAAATAAGTGAATAATGCATTTATTCTCTAATTACCAACTTAATCCAGTTCAATGTTGCAGGAAAGCCACAATCTATTTTGGAACTCAATGAATGCATTCAAATCAGAGAAACTAAATCCTAAGTAAGATGCCAATCTACCACAGGACACCTGTTTTATGTAATGTGTGTGTGTGTGTGTGTGTGTGTGTGTGTGTGTGTGTGTGTGTGTGTGTGTGTGTGTGTGTGTGTGTGTGTGTGCGTGCGTGTGTGCGTATGTATGTATGTGTGTATATATATATAGATAGATAGACACACACGCACACATGCAGATGCACAAATTCATTCACCAGTGGCATATCTTTGGGGAGCTTATAAAATCTTTCATCTTCCAGGTCCCTACTTGTAAATGTTAGATTTTCCAAACCCCTGCTTACATTTACCAAGGGTACCAGAAGATTTGAGATACATGGCTAAGCTTTAAAAGGCCCCTGTGGTCGTTAGCCTACTATACACCAATGAGTGAAAAAACTTGAAATGGGCCATAAAAATTGAATTAAATACTGTCTCTGTGATTGTCACACTCCCTCATATGCATAAACATATTAGAACAATTAGGCAGTGGTCATCATTTTGATTGCATCTGTTTCTTTACTAACAACGAAAAACCTCCCTGTTACTTTCTCTTTAGGGACTGGTTTATTGCTCTCCAGTTTCACTGGCTGTTGTGTAACAGAGTTCCCAAGCCATTATGTCTTGATATTCAATGAACACTGACTTCAGTTGCTCAACCTTCTTTCCAACTGAGCTTAACAGCTGTCCTCCATGGCTGACCTTTAGTAATCAACACTGTATGCTTTTATTGTTGAGGGAAGCTGAGAAAAAAATGAATGGAGAAAACTTGCAGTAATCCTTTATAATAAACCCAGAAAAGAGTTGATGAAAATTGTTTGGAGTAAATGATGAAAAACTTTATATACTTCACAGATGTTTATAGGTGAGGTATTTCTGCAGCCTTTCCAGTTGTTGTAGATGTCTTGTGAGGTACATACCAAAAGGAGCGTTGTACTCTATAATGGGTCTAATGAGTGACAAGTAGAGGGGAACAATGACCTTTTTTATCCTGGATGAGGAACCTTTTGTGATGAGGTGTGCCACATGGAAGGATTTCCTGACTACTGTGGCGATGTGATTATCAAAGGAGAGACTACTGTCCACCTTTTTCCCAAGGTCTCATACTTTCGGTGTTAAACTTCCGCTTATGTGGTAGTTCATGGATACAGAGTTTTTACCAAAGGAGATGACAATGCACTTTTTGTCACTGAGCTTGAGGCCATGGCTTTGACACCAGGCATCTGTCTCAGTGAGGCCCTTTTGTAGGATGTCCACATCATTAGGAGTTTTGATTATGGCTCTTAGTTTGCAGTCATCTGTGAACTTCATTCGCCAAACACCTTCTATGTTAGCCTGTACTTCGGAGAAGTAGATACCACACATGAGAGGACCCAGGACTGAACCCTGTGGTACTCCACTTGTCACTGGTCTGAAGTTGGATTTGGAGTCTGCTACTTTCACAGTGTGGGTTCTGTCAGTGAGCCAGTTGGCAGCCCATCTTGTGACATAGGTATTTATACCTAGTTTAGTGAGTTTATCTATAATTCCAGAGTGGGGGATGGTGTTGAAAGCCTTGGCGAGATTTAGATAGGCTGTGTGAACCACCTTACCCTCATTTACAGCCTTGGTGACTGCTTCAAAGAAGTCTATCAGGTTTAGGAGACATGATCTGCTTTTTACAAACCCGAACTGGGTGGGGTCCAGAGTTTGGACATTACCAGTGTCTTTGTTTATAAGTTCCATGATGATACGTTCCATGGCCTTGCAGACCAGGCTTATCAGTCTAATGGGGGGGTTAGTTCCCAGGGTCCATGGTGGCTCCCCCTTTGTGAAGTGGAATAACCATTGCTGTGCACCTTTCAGTGGGCACAAAGCCTGAGGTGAGGCTATGATTGAACATGGTACTTAGGTGGGGTGCCAGTTCATTCTGAAGTTCTTGTAGAACGCAGCCTGGGATGTTGTCAGGTCCCATGGATGCTGTTATTGGCTTTGGAGAGTGTTTTTTTTTTTTTACCTGTTCAGCTGTGATTACAGGAACTTTGCATTCTTCCATTATAGAGTTGGGCCCTTTAGGGGGTGAGAGGGGGGTAAAGTTAGCACTGAACCTATCTGCCAGGATGTTGGCAATATGAGTTGGTTCTGTATGTTTAGTGTCATTGTGCTATAATTCAGAGCAGATCTGAGTGTTGCCATTGAGATTCTTGACATAGCTATAGAATGCTTTGTGGTTGTCTTTAGAATCAGTGGCAATTTTGTTTTCGTAACTAGCTTTGGAGGATTTTATGAGGGATCTCAGCTTCTTACTGAGGCTGACCACGGAGTTCCTCCAGATGGATCAGGTATTACATGGTTATCCATTTGTAAATTAGTTAGGTAGATTCACTGACAGTAAGCAAACAATTAAATATGTTGTTTGAAACCTAGACTAATGCTGAGGCTTTAGAATGGCATTTACCACATGCACGCACCAAGCTACATTCCAAATGCTAAGTGGAGAGCACATAGAAAAAATATAGCAGTAACGTATGTGCCAAAAATAATATAATTCAAATTTATAGAGCCTGATTAATGATAAGAGGGCAATAACAAATAATAATTTAGTCTGGAATGTCATGTTGGGTACCACATACATGCACAGGGTATACTGAAGCTGAGCCAGGAGCGGCCTTAGGTCTACTGGTGCCCTATGCAAAAGGGCTCCATGGCACCCCCCACCACACCACCTGGTGCCCCCATCCTGGTCTACTTACACCAAATAAATATTGGAAAAGCGCCCCTGCTAGAACAGTGTCTAGTTGGCCTATGCCTAAGGCCAGCTATGAGCTAAGCTAAGCAATATCAGTAGCAGTATGAGTTCTTTTACAATGCAAAATTATAAGTTAAGTGAGACAAGTAGCATAACTGACACTGTTAGGCAGTTTAACTAACCACAATGAACACTGAGCAAACTCAGCAAAAGTGAAAAAAAAAAAACAACACTAGGCTTCGATCCAAATATTTAATCCACTTTAGCGCCTCAGCAAAATAGCCTTCAAGATGTGATACAAAATACAACAAAAAATCTTCCCTTTATATACCCACCCAAAAAAAAAAAAACCCCCCTTTTTTTTTTTTGGGGAAAATTTTAGGGGGAAAAAATTTTCAAAATTTTTTTTTTAAAAATAAAAAAAAAAAAAAAAAAAAAAAAAAAAAAAAAAAAAAAAAAAAAAAAAAAAAAAAAAAAAAAAAAAAAAAAAAAAAAAAAAAAAAAAAAAAAAAAAAAAAAAAAACAAAAAAAAAAAAAAACAAAAAAAAAAAAAAAAAAAAAAAAAAAAAAAAAAAAAAAAAAAAAAAAAAAAAAAAAAAATAAAAAAAATTTTTTTTTTTTTTTTTTTTTTTTTTTTTTTTATTTTTTTTTTTTTTTTTTTTTTTTTTTTTTTTTTTTTTTTGTTTTTTTTTTTTTTTTTTTTTTTCTTTTTTTTTTTTTTTTTTTTTTTTTTTTATTTTGTTTTTGTTTTTTTTTTTTTTTTTTTTTTTTTTATTTTTTTTTTTTTTTTTTTCGCTCTTTTTTTTTTTTTTTTTTTTTTTTTTCTTTTTTTTTTTTTTTGGAAAAAAAAAAAAATAAAATTCTTTTAAAAACCTTTTAAAAATTTTTTTTTTTTTTTTCCTTTTAAAAAAAAAAAAAAGGGCTTTTTTTTTCCAAAGGGAAAATTGGGGATAAAGTTTTTTTTTTTAATTTTTTGTTTTCTTTACTTAAAAAAAAATTTTTGGGGGAAAAATTAAAAAAAAAAAATTTTTTTTTTTTTTAAAAAAACACACTAAAAAAGAATGAGGAAATAATAAAAAAAAAAAAAAAAAAAAAAAAAAAAAAAAAGAATCTTTTTTTTTTAAGTTTACAAAATTTTTTTTAAAAATTTAAATTTTGTTTAATTGATTTAAACCCATTTTGGGTTTTTTCCCCTTTATTTTTCTTTTTCTCCCTTTGACTAAAACAAAAAAGGGGGAAAATTAAATAAAAATTAAAACCAACAATGTTTGCGTTTTTAAAAACATTTTTTTATTTTTTAAAAAAAAGCCTATAATGAATTTTTTAATCCTGCCAATTTTTTTTAAAGGGTTGGATTTATAAAACACCAAAATTTGGTTTTTTCCATTTTTCCGGATGTACAACTAACCTGGTTTTTTCTCCTTTAAGGTTTTTTAGGGGGAAAATCGTTAAAATTTTTTAATTACCAAAAAAAGTTTGGGGAAAAAACCAAACCCTTAAATGTTTTTTTTTTTTAAAAATTTTCCCAACAAAGGGCCCGGGGGAGGGTTTTTAAAAATTTGGGAAGGGGAAACAAAGGAATTTTGTTTTACCCCATTTTTTCTTTATTAAATTATTCAAAAAAATTTTTTTAAAAAAATTTTTTCCCTAAAAATTATTTAACCCTACTTTAAATTTCTTTGCTAGGATTTCAAAATTCAGAAACAAAAATTTTTTTAAAGGTGAAAATCGGAGTTTTTAAACCCTTTCTAATTTTTAAAATTCCCTTTAAAGGGGTTTTAAATATTTTCTTTTTTCCCTTTAGGTTAAACCCAAGCTCGCAAGACTGGAACCCCCCAAAATATTTAAAAAAAATTTTCTTTTAAAGGATTTTTAAAAATTTAAAAACGGGAATTTCAAAAAAACCCAGCCAAAGACCCGATTTACACCCATTTAAATTTTAAATTTTTGGAAGGGAATTTAAAGAACACCCTTATTTTTTTTTATGGTTTTCCTTTTTAAATAACAAACCCCTTTATAAACTGTTAATTTTCCTTTTTAAATTTAATTTAAATTTGGGCTTTTTTAAAAAACCCCCATTTTTTCCCAAAAAATGGGTCTTAAAAAAACATTTTCCAAATAAAATTTATAAGAATTGGGGATTTATTTTTTAATTTAAATTATTTTTAAAAAATCTTTTTAAAAATTTAAAAGAATGCTTTTTTAAATAGAAAAAAAAACCTTTTAAGAGAGCCCCCACAAAAATGTTTTATTAATTTTTTGTTTTTTTGTTTGGGGGTTTTTTTTCTGTTTTTTTTTGTGTGTTTTTTTTTTTTTTTTTTATTTATTATTTTTTTAATTTTTAATTTGGTTTTGACCCAAGAACCTTTTTCCAAAAATGGAAAAATTCAAATTTAAAAAGGGAAAATTTGATTTTTAAATTTTTTTCTCCCCAGGTCCCACTTTTTTAATTGTTAATTCAAAAAACCCCTGTTACATTTAAATTTTACAAAGTTTTTTAAAAGATAAATTTTAATTTAAAAAAGCCCTTTTTGGTTTTTTTTCCTTTTTTAACACCCCCGGTTTTGAAAAAAATTGAAATTTGGGGTTTTTTTAAAATTTTAATTAAAATACTTCTCTGGTTTTTGGCAAAAAAGCATAAAATTTTTGAAAAAAACCCTTTTTGAATTTTTTTATTTATCGTTTTTTTAAAACAACGAAAACCCCCCTTTTTTTTTTAGGGATGTTTTTTTTTTTTATTGGCTGTTTTTGTTAAAAAGAGCCCAAGAATTAATTTTTTTTTTCAATAAAGGGTTTAAAAAAATTTTTAATTTTTAAATTTTGGGGTTAAAATTTTTAAAAAAAAAAATTTTTATTTTAGGGAAAAGGGGGGAAAAGAATGGAGAAAATTTGAAAACCCCCTTTTTTAAACCCAGAAAAAAATTAAAAATTTTTTAAAGTAAAAATTTATTATCCAATTTTTGTAAAAATTCGAGGGGCCCTTTTCCAGTTTTAAAAATTTTCTTTTAGTTAAAAATTTTTAACCAAAAACTGTTTTTTAAGGTTAAAAATAGAGTAAAAAAATGCCCTTTTTACCCTATTAACCTTTTTAAAAATTAACTAGAGGGATTTTTAAAATTAAAAATGGATTTCAAAAAAGAACGTTTTCCCCCCTTTTCCCAAAAATTAAAAAATTTTTTAAAACCCCCCTCTTATTTTTTTTAAGAAATTTTTTAACCCCAAAAATAAATGCATTTTTGCCTTTTTTTAACCATGCTTTGCCCCCCCAAAAGAGCCAAATTAATTTTGTTTTTTCCCTAGTTTGAAAAATTTAAAATTAAAATTTTTTATTAAATTTTCCACAAAAAACCCAATTTATTGGGAACCCCAAAGGGTATGGTTTGAAAGGGGGGAAAATTTTTTTAATTGGGGGTTTGTTGGGTTTTTTTTTTTTTTTTGTTTTTTGTTTCTTTTGGGGGGGTTGCCGGCAGTTTAAATTTAAAATTAATTTTTAAAAGGTAAACCCAAAACACGGGGAAACAATTTTTTTAAACCTAAGGGGGTTAAAATTTTAATTCCCATTTTTTGTTTTTATTTCCAAAAATCCTTAAAAAGGGTAAAAATTAATGGGAATTTGGGGCCCGTGGGGCCCTCCCCAAATTTTAAGTAAAAAAATTTTTAAAACCCTTTTTTTTAAAAATATAGCTATATTGAACAATTGGGTGGTTTTTGATTTTTTCTGTTTCTTTAAACCCAAAACCCCGTTTTTCCGGGGGTGGTTTTTTGCTTTTATGGCTTTGGAAAATGTTTTTTAAAACCCTTTGTTCAGGGGGAAAATTTTTCCAAGGAACCTTTATTTTCCATTAAAACATTTTGGGTTTTTTGGGGGGGTTGGGGGTTTTGGTTTTTTTGGGGTTGGTTGGGTTTTGGGTTTGTAAATTTTATTATTGTTTTAATTGAGGAAACTGATTTCCATTGAATTCTTGGGCATACGGGAAACTTTTTTTTTTTAGGTCAGTGGGAATTTTTTTTTGGGAACCTTTGGAGATTTTTAAAGGTTTCCTTTTACTGGGCAAAAGGTTTTAAAAGGGAAAACGTTTTATTGGCCCCAATCCATTTTGTAAATTGTTAGGAGTTCATGACATTTTTCAAAAAAAAATGTTTTTGGGACTGATTTAAGGGTTTTGAAAGGTTTAAATTTTGGGTTTTAAACCCTTTTTCAGCCAACTTCTTCCAAATTTTTGTGAGGACTTATAAAAAATTAGCAGTAAGGGCCAAAAATTTAAAATTCAAATTTTTTTTGGGTTTTTTAATGTGGGGAATAAAAATTAATTTGTTGGTTTTTTATGTTTTTTTTTTTTTAAATAATCCAGGGTTTTTTAAAGCTTGGGAGGAAGGGGGCCCTTATTTTTCCCCTGGTGCCCTTTGTAAAGGGGCCCATGGGCAACCCCACAAAACCACCGGGGTGCCCCCCAAATTTTATTACCCTTTTAAATATTTAAAAGCCCCGGGGTGAACCGGGTATCATTTTGGTATTAGGCCGTTGGCTAAAGGGGGGAATATCTTGGTTGATTTTTTTAAATCAAAATTTTGTTAAGGGGAGGTAGATACAATTTTAGGCAGTTTTTACCCGGGGCATTGGGGAAACCCCAGGTGTTTAAAATTTTGGCTTCTTTCCAAATTTTAAATCCCTTTATTGGAAAATTAGAGTGAACTTTAAACAAAAATTTTTCCCTTATTTTTACAAAATTTAAAAATTTAATTTGCAATTTTTTAAAATTAAACCCTTTTTCCAAAATCCAGTCGTTTTTGTCCTACTTTGGGGAAAGGGTTTTTTTAAAAAGGGGGTAAGGGGTTTCTTTAAAACAGGGCACCTTTTAAAATTTTTTACCTTAAAAAAATTTTAAAAGTTTTTGAAAGAGTATTTTTTCCCATAGCCCTTTTGGGCTTAGAGTTTTTTTTTTTACTCAATTTCCCTTTTAATTAAATTCTTTAGGGTAAAAAAAAGTTAAAGGGCATTAAAATAAAAATATTTGTTTTTTAACCCATTCCATTAATAAAACACTTTCATTTTCCCGAAAGCAGGACAATTGGGTCTAAATTTATCAAAAAAATTTAAAAGTTGCCCCAAATTTCAAAATCCACAACCAGAAAAGGGAAGACACAATAAAATTATTTTGTGAAAAGAAATCCTTTAAAGGAAAAACCACAAAAACGAAAAATTTTCCCAAAGTAATCCTAGTTTAAAATAAATCCATTAAATCCCCAAAAATTAAATTTAAAATAACCTTTAATTAAAAACCTAACAAAAAATTTAAACAATTAAAAACATTACATCCTTTATGAAATAAAATTATTAAAAATTTTCAAAAACCCCCCAAAACAAATTTTAAACCTTTAAAAAAAATTTTAAAAAGTTTATGGTAAACCATATTTTTAAAAAATCAGGGTTAAAAATTATTTAAAAATACCAATGGGCTTTTAAATTTTTTAAATTTCCAAATAAAAAAAAAAGGTTAAAAATTTTTAAACCCCTCCTTAAAAATTTTTTTTTACAAATAAAAAAAAATTTTTTTTATATCAAAAAACCAATAAAATTTCAACTAAAAAATCCCCCCAAAGAAAGGGGAAAAAATTGGTAAAAAAAATTTTCCCCTTTTTTAAGTTTAAAAAAAAAAATTGGTGGAAATTTTAATTTCCAAAATGTTTCTTTTGGTAAAAAATTTAATTTTTTTAAATCTTAATTGCCCTTTTAAAACTTTCTTTATTTTTAAAATAAAAATTTTCCCCAAAAAAAAAAAATGTTTCCTGCTAAATTAAAACTTTTATTTTTTTAAATAAAAAGGGGTTTTTTAGTTAAAACCAAAAATTCAAAAATTTTTAAAAATACAAAAAAAGGGAGAATAAAAAGGGGGAAAATCCTTTAAAAAAAAAGCTTTGTTTCTTTTTTTAAAAATCCATAAAATTTCAAAAAACCTTTTTTAAAAATTTTTTTCCCCATTAAAAACTTAAAAGAATTTAAAATAAAAAATTTTTAAAAAAAAACCCTTTTGGAAAATTAAAAACCCTTTTGTTTTTTTTAAAATAAATGTATGGGGGTTAGCCTTTTTCATAAATTATAAAACCACAATTTGGGTTTTAATTTTGCCTCCCTTTTTTTTTAATTTTTTCCTTTAAAAAATTTCTTTAAAATTTTCTTTTTCTTAAAAAAAAATTTCTAATTTTTAATCCCTTAAAAATTTAAAGGGGTAAACCGGAAAAATTTTGGTAATGCTTTCCCCTTTTTTAAAATAAGTAAGGGATTAAAACGTTCTTAGGGGGAAAAAACCCCCTTTGATTTTTAAATATTGTTCCCCTACCTTCCTTTTGTTATATTTTTTCCCAAAAATTTTCCTAAATTAACCCTTTAAACAAATTCAAGGGTATTTTTCCCAAAAAAAACCGAAAATTTGGCCTCCAATTTTTAAAATTTTTGTAAATTTCGGGGGCCTTTTTGGCTTTTTTTCCCCTTTTCTAAAAGGGTTTGATTTTTCAAGTTTTAAAAAATTAAAAAAAGGGTTTCTTTGGTAAGTTTAAAAAGAATTTCCCGTGGTTATAAAAGAATGGGGGGTTAACGGGGAAACATGTTGTGAATTGTAAGAAACTGGTGGTGGTATTGATGTATTGAAAGAATGCTTTAAACTCACTATCTGAACCTCCCCAGAGGATACAGATATCGTCCAAGTAACGTCTGTAAAAGAGGATGTGTTGTTCCCAAGGGGGTATCAAAACAAATGTGTTTTCCCATTTATGCAGTACAATGTTCGCATGAAATGAGGCACAAGATGCCCCCATTGCTACCCCTTTCCATTGCCTGAACAATTTGCCATTGAAAAAAAATGAAATTGTTCAGCAGGACGATCTCCATCAACTCCGTTAGTAGGTTGGTGAGCTTGTTAGTGAGACTGGTTTCTTTACTGAGGAATTCAGAAAACCATTCTAGACCTTCTTTATGGGGGATACTTGAGAAGAGGTCCTTGATATCTATAGTTACCATGATCAAATCAGGCGAAAAGCAGGCAACAGGAAAATCACGCAAAAAGTGCCAAGAATCCTTACAAACATGGCTGAATAGGGGCATAAAATCCTTGGTTAGATGGTCAATGAATTTTCCTATTGGCTCAGTCACACCTCCCGCGCCTGATACTATGGGTCTGAACCTTAAGGGGTAAACTCCTTTATGGGTTTTAGGAATCCCGAATATGACCTGTATCTTGGGTTTCTCTACATGCAAGTAGTTGTAAACCCTCTCATTGATTGCCTGCTGCAGCAGGAGATCTTTTAAATAATAATTGATCTGAGCAAAGGCAATATTAACTTCATTTCAAGATACTGTGTCATATTGTTCATCTTCCTGAAGCATAGAGAAAATGTGTGCTTCATATTCACTAGAAAACATGAGCACCACCCCTCCACCCTTGTCCGGTTTCATGATCCTAATATTCTCCTCTTTGAGATGGTTGATAAAATCGATTTCTTGCGTGGATAAATTACAACTAGATTAAAAACTGTTTACCTTTAGATATTTTTCTTAAATCATTTTCAACCAATTTTTCAAAGAAGAGAATTATTGGGTGGAGTGGGGGGTTTATTAAACTAGTACGGGTCAGGCCTGTGTCATTAAGTTTCTGCCCTTTAAAAATTTGGGTCAGGTTCAAGCCTCTAGTAAAAAGTTTCAGTTCCACAAGTGCTTGTGTCAAGTTCATTGGTTTGGAGGGGACAAACTGCAGGCCCCAGGTAAAAACGTCAAATGCACATTCTTCTAGATCTAAATCTGTGTAATTATAAATTATGAAATTGTCCTTCTTTAACATAGTACAATTTCCTTCTGAGATTTCTATATTGTTAATAATTAAATCAGAATCAGAACTGAAATCAGAGTCAAGATCCCGCGTAAATCTAGGGTCGTTGGAAATATTGGTGTCATTTAACGTCTGGGGACCCAAGTTCTGGGTGCTTGTTTCTGCCCCCAAACCCCGGTCTTGCCGGGGTTCCACTAAAAATCCTGGTTGTTATTGCCCCTTCTACCCTTTTCTTCTAGTCTTTCGCTTCTCCTCAGCGGTTCCTCTATTTCCTCTTGGATGTCATCACCCCTATCTGTACTAAAGCTGGGTATCTTGGTGGACACCCCTCTAGTGTATCGATTAGGGGCAGGATAGGCCACCCCATCTCTATAATCTAATAGATCTCTTTCTAATTTTCTTAGCTTTCTATTAAGAATCTTGTCACAAAATAAATCCACATTGTCAAATAATTTATCATAATCCAGTTTAAAAGCATTAAAATCTACATCATTGGTTAGTTTGTTGTTTAAAATATCTAAATCATTCAAAAGTGTTTGTGTTTTAACCTCATATTCACAAATCATTAAGTTAAGCATCTCCAGCCCTGCCTTATCAAAAATGTCACATAATTTATTATAATAATTTGTTCCCTGCTGGGCATTGTTAGGAAATTTAAAGAAGCGTAATCCTTTTGGAATGCGTTTTACCCTAACACATTCCTTTAAATAATCTATTTCAAGCTGAGTGTTTCTTAGAGAATATAACTTGTCTTTAAATATATCCATATCCTGTTCAAAGTTGGATATGTCATGGGAATTGACAGTACCTTTAGAAAACATGAAGCGTTGGCCAGCCCATTTCAAAAAATTAACATCCTTGCTTCTGCTTTCCATTCTGGTAATGTTAGTTCCATTAATTTTAGAGCGTGCACCCATGTCCAGTCTCTCAATACTCTCCTGGCGTTGGATGCTGTTAACACGTCTTAACCCAACGCTGGATACATCGTGGGGAGGTAGTAGTGTGTCTCTAGAACCCTCCAATTCCACCGTAACTGGAAAAGCATTCTCCGTAGTCTTGGGTGCGTGTTGCTGGTTACACGCTATACCCGATGAAGCTGTACTCGTTGGTTTCAGCAAGTTCGTCAGTTCCTTCAATGCAACCAGGACTTGGTTGAACTCTGCACGGCTCACAGGAATGTCATTCGTATTACCCTGCAGGAGTTCCGGAGTTACTGCAGGGTTAAAACTTTCTTGTTCAGTGGTCATGGCGAAGAACAACAAGGAAACCAATAAAAGTCTGCAACCCAAATAACGAAAATCCACAACCAGCAAAAACGAAATCCTTTATTAGAGATAATCCACAAACAAACGTACCACAAGCGCTTTCGCTCAGGTAATCCTGAGCTTTCTCAAGTGAATGCCATTACATTTGCTGAAACACACCTTATATATTGTAATGAACATCTCATTAATTAAAAATGCCTACTATTAATTAAACATTTAAAAGAGCTTTACATCCTTAAATATGAAATAAAATATATTAAAAAACTAAATTATGTCAAAAAATGCTTCCTAAGCTGGAAATTAAACCGTGTTGAATATTATACTTTAAAATAAAATAGTAATTATAGATTAAAAGCCATTATTTTATAATAAAATCTATGTTAGAATTATTTAAAAATACACAATAGGGCTTTTAAGAGGTCTATATGTCCAAATACCTTAAGAATATGTGTCTATGAATGTGTTATAAACCCCTCCTTCAGTCTTCATTTACAAGTAAAGACATTTGTTCATTATTATTGTTCAAAAAACATCCATAAACAGTTTCTTAATCTAAAAAATCACTAAGTAAGAGGTGGGGGCCGGGGATGAAAAAATTGGTAATGCATATGTCCCCATGTAGATGTTACAACTAAATAAATGAATGACCGATGGTAATAGATCAAGGACATGTGTTCATTAGAGATGAACAAAATAACCCTTTAGTAATGTATAATGACTATAGCCTTGCCCTTCTTAGCTTAAGCACTGATTTGATACTGATGGTCCCGTTGAGTCCAGGTGGTCTTCCTGCGTCCAACCTTAACTGCCATAGTAACTCACGATACTCAAGGGTGAATTCCCAGTCACCACCCCTGATATCTGGCTCCAATTAACCTCAGGTAGTATAAAATAAGTCTTAACTAATATGTCTTTTAAATTCTGTCCCCTCTTACATGACATACATATTTTTTTATTAATAATTTTTTGTAACAATACATCATTTTGTAAAAAATTCCAATAATGAACAATAACTTTATTAACATCTTCACTTAAAATATTATATGTAGTTACAAAAAATAATTTATTTTCTTCATTCTTTTTAGTTTGCTTCACAATTAATGTGCCTCCTCTTTCTTTAGTATGATTAATTTTTTCAACTGCCCTATTTAAAATTTTCTTATTATAACCCCTTTGTGTAAACATTGCCATTGTTTCTTTTATTTCCTTCTGTAAATCTGAGACACTTGAGTGCATGTTTGATATGGTGTACTCTGGCACCTGACAGACAGCTGACCGTGACCTTTTACTTATCTAGCCTGCTGAGGGGGACATCTATGTGTGTAACACGATAGAATCACCTATGACTAATATGCTTAGTTTTGTGTTCTGCCTTATGGGCTTGACAGGTAGGACACTGGTGATGTGCAGTGTGTTCTGCACAGGAATTATTTCATGTTGCATTTTTGTATTTGCATGGTGTCTGGTATTTAGGTATCTTTCTGGTGAGGACCTCGATATATGCCAGTATGTATGATGTGGGTTTGAGTGGTGGAAGAGGTGAGGTGTGCATGCTGACAACCTGCTCATTGTCATATGTACTGGCTAGGTTTTGAGAGAGCATCTCTCACTATTTGAGTTTCTGTGGACTAGGAGTTGAAGGGTGTCAGCGAACATGAGGCAGTTGCTACACTGCTTCATGAGGGCCATGTTGATCAAGTTGTCTTGACAAACTGTGGTAAATTGATCCTCCATAGTGTTAGGTTATGTGGTCAGGAAAAGAGGTCATACTTAGGAATGGCTAGTGGGAGAGAAGTGTGTTGATACCTCAGAGGGTATGCTTAGTGTTCCACCTGACAGTACAACATGGCTGCGAAAAACCTCTGGAGGACCACAAGCAAAGTGCTAAGGGAAATTTTAACAAGCAAAACGTTTTTGCCTATAACCATTGCTATGCGGCAGTTCACAACGGTGTGCTACATGCAAACAATGAAGCACTGCCCAAGACGCGAAAGCACTCACCTGTCCATACATCGAGTTCACTGGCATTGTGTTTTCCAGCGTCTGTACTCTTGGTGTCAGTCCTCCCTTCCTCCTGCTTTGGACTGTATTTTGTTTCTCCGACAAGGTCAAAGTTTGATGCAAATGGTGAAAGCTTACTTGTGTTATCAAGAGCTATCACACATTTTGTGTGTTCATTGTCAGATTTCACAGTTGCTGTGCATGTTACTCCTTTTACTAAGCATACGTGAGACACAACACCAGACTATCAAGCATTAGCTGGGTCAGTACCTGGACAACCAAAGTTGGTTGACAGCCCTACAGTACTTACTGTACCTGTCAGCTCTCCTGCCTTTGAGGGGTCAAGAATGGGTGAGGAACAATACAAATGAAAATGTTTTTGCAGGAATTAAATATGACAAGGTTAGAGGAAGATGAGGTTCAATTACTAACAGTCAGGATAGGAGGAGATGAGATAGCAATTGTGCTGTATAACCAATCTACAGGAACGTACCCAGGAATAGATGGCATTCCTGTGGAAGTTTGAAAGCTAGGAGGAAAAAAATGAAAAAGATTTGGAAGGTTTTGTTTAACAGTATTTTAAGAGGAGAAGTACCAACATCCTGGAAGAAATCAGTGGTAGCTGTAATACCTAAAGAGGGTAAAGATCCATCAGCTCCAGCGTTATACAGGCCCATTTCAATACTAAACCATGATTATAAAGTGTGCATGTCTGTAACTGCTAAAAGAATGGCAAAAGTAATGCCAAAACTGATAGATATGGATAAGTCTGGATGTGTGGAAGGGAGACAAACATTTAACAACATTAACAGACCATTGATGATCCAGAGAGAAGCAGAACGTAAGAAAATACCATTGTTCTTGGTGGGTCTTGATGCAGAGAAAGCATTTGACAGAGTAAGCTGGGACTTTTTGAGCAGGGCAATGGAAGCATTTGCATTTCCTGAAAAAATTATAAGGCTGATTTGGAGAACAAAAGCTGGCTTTATTTGCAGAGGATATTATTTTGTACCTGACAAAACGCAGAAAAGACATTACAGTGCTGTGGAACAATTTGAGACTGTTTCAGATCTTTTCTGGATACAAAATTAATGAAGCTAAAAGAAAGGTAATCGAGGTAAATTATGTACCCACACATGAACTGGTTCAGGAATAGCCATATTTATGAGGACATGGTAAAACGAAATATTTATGAGTATGGATTAAAAATTATTCTAGTGTGGCAGCTAAGGATATGTGGGAAGAGAGTAAACAAAAGATAATACAAAAATGGAGAAAAAGATATAAGTATTTAAAATGTTTTTAGTCCCTTTAGTCTTGTACACAGGTCAGGCATCCTGGAACCTTGGTAATCTGTCTGGGTTGGTAGAAGGATTTTATAACAGCCATAAAGATATGGTGGTTGCAGGAGAATTCATGGCATACAAAAGTGCCCAGGTCTCCATTAACTGCACTGACATTGAGGGGTTGCCTTCTGTGTGGCAGGTATGAGGGTGCTTTGTTTTCCAAATGACACAATATTGCAATTTTTGCATTACTGTTACCCCGTAGTTCTGGCATGATGTGTTAATACATAACATACCGTCTTGAATGATCCTTGGGTCCAGTAGAAAGTTTATGATAACTTTAAGTTTGCTGTCATCTGTGAAGCTGATAAGCCAGACACCCATGACATTAGCTTGGACATCAGATAAACAGATGCCAAGTCAGAGCGGGCTAAGCTTGTCTGGACACTAGTTAGATCTATAGCAGGTAACACATAGATTTACTTTCGTTTGATTAGTTTGTTTATATGACTGTGTGTGGGATAGTATCACAGGCCTTGCCCAGATCAACGTCTGCTTTATGTAGGGTTTTGTTCTTATCTAAAGCCTCAGTGACGTTTTAAAAAAAGCTCACTGGTTTAGGTAGGCGGATCAACATTTCACAAACCTAAACTGATTTGGGTTGAGAGATTTTTAGGTTGTCGATGTCTTTGTTTATGAAGTCTATAGTGATATGTTTCACAATCTTTCAGAGAAGTCTAGTCAAGCTTATTAATGTATACTTGCTAGCATTTGTAGTGTTGCCACCTTTATGAAGGACAATCAGTGCTCTTCATACCTCTCAATTCCTTAACGCAAGAAATCTGGACGAAGCCTAAAATAATCTGGGGACAAAGGCCAAAAAATAGGGACAGATTGTTCTTGTTCATTTAGACAGCTGTTAGACTAACAGGATTTGTGTTAACATGCATTTTCTGAAGGATATGAAGTCTGAAACTCAAATATATGTCATTATTTAGTGACTTCATTCCTCCATAATTTCCCATAAAACCACAGATTTTATGAGGAACAGACCAAATATTTGAGGCAAAAATCTGGACATTCTGCAAAAATCTGTACTTCAACAAAGTATTAGTTTAAGGGTGTGCACATTTATGCAACCAGCTTATTGTACCTTTTTTATTGTTTATTTTTCCCCTAACAGATTTGTTTGTTTTTCAATTGAATAGTACAGGTTATAGGTCATATTAAAGGTGGGAAAAGTTTTGAAATGATTTATTGTGGCCTCATTTTTTTATATCACAAAAACCTGGCATTTTAACAGGGGCGTGTACAGTTTTTTATATCTGTGTATGTGTGACGGTGTACATTTGTGTGTATATATTAGTGTGTGTTTATACATTTTACAAATCATCAAAACCCCACATCAGCAAAGACAAGATCATCAGGACAAGAATATTGAAATCCCATTTCCACAAGCCAGCTGAACAACGAAGAGTAACTAACCTGTTGTGCATGACAGTGAACTTTGTCCTTTTCCCAACTGTAGTGCCATCTCGGAGTTGTTATAGTTACTGGATGGGTTAGGGATGCTGTGATTTAGGTTTTGTATCTTTTTGAGTAACTGGTTACTTACCCTGGGAAGATCTTTTTCTGCTGGTTCGCTTGAAATGGGATTTCAAAATTCTCATCTCAATGATCTTGTCTTCGATGATGTGTGGTTTTGATGATTTGATGTGTGTGTGTGTGTGTGTGTGTGTGTGTGTGTGTGTGTGTGTGTGTGTGTGTGTGTGTATATATATATATATATATATATATATATATATATATATATATATATATATATATATATATATATATATATATATATATATATATATAAGCACTACAGAATCCTGAAAGCCCAAAATCCTGATGCCCAATATCCTAAGACCAAAATCCTGAAAACTCAAAATACTGAAAACATACAGGATACCAACACTTAGTATATTCCAGCACAAGTGCATACAGAAACAAATAAAACACAAACTATATTACTTGTATCCATTAATTACAGGTGTAATGATACTATTCTGCATGTATAAGGACATACTACACCCACCCATCAGTTTTACATACAGGAACCCTTTATCCATTAATTGCATGTGTAATGACACTACTTTACATGTATAAGGGCACCCTACACCCAGTCATCAGCTCTACATTCATGGACCCTGTATCCACTCGTTACACTTGTAATGACACTGTTCTACTGTTCTACATATATGTATATAGATATATACATATATATATATATATATATATATATATATATATATATATATATATATATATATATATATATATATATATATAAGGACATCCTATACCCATCTGTCAGTTCTGCATTACGGTTCCCTGCATCCAATAAGTTAAAGATGCAATGGCACTATTCTGCATGTACTAGCGAAAAAACCGACCTGTTAGCTAGCGACCCTGGCTGTGTTGGCAGAGTAGAGGTAGCTTTCTTAGTCCAAGAAAATGCAAGTTGTCACTAGTGACGAAAAGTGTATGTGTACTACCACACTTTAAGGTCTTTATTTATTGGATTATTAAAGCTGTTTTATTACTACCTTTCACAACTTGCATTTTCTTGGACTAAGAAAGCTACCTCTACTCTGCCAACACAGCCAGGGTCGCTAGCTAACAGGTTTTTTCTCATTTTGAGAGGGTGCCTGTAGCATGCTACATTTTGTAGAAACGGTTTTTACTATGATTAGTTGCACCTGGATGGTTTCCGAGAAGCTTCATGGGTACCCTGCCTGGAGGTGTGAGTATCCTTTATGAATATGGATACACCCCCTCCTTTTGTGGAGTGGTCCGGGTGGATGTAATGGCACTATTCTGCATGTGCAAGGATGTCCTACACCTAGCCATCAGTTCTACATACAGTACCCTGTGTCCATTAATTACAGGTGTAATGACTATATTCTGCATGTGTAAGGACAGTCTACACCCAGTCATTACAGGTGTAATGAGACTATTCTACATGTATAAGGGCACGCTACACCCAGCCATGTCAACCTCTGTTTCTCAACTCTTCTCTTGGGCAACTGATATTTGTGGTTCCCGACTTTCACTGAACTTATTTTTTCACATCTGTTCCAAGTGTGTTGCAAGCCTATAAATAGGGCTCTTATGACTGTATACATAGCTTTAATATGATTTTCTTCAGGTATCAATCTCCACTGCAAATTCAGTTTCTTGAAGTTTGTTACATTAACCAAAAATTGACTAAATATATAAAAAATAGTTGCATAATTTTCAGTTTGTGGTAATAGAAGCCCAAGTCAAATAGTTTACATGCTAATTACTCTACAATTACTACAGTCATCCTTGGCTTTCTGTTAAGTGTTTTTCATCTTGTACATACTGGGCTAAACAATAGGTGCCAGCAGAGGTGTAAATGGTCATATTCAACTTGATGAGGTGCTAAGTGCATTGGTTTCTGGCTTAATACTGACTTTCATTTCAGTGAATGAGACCTTTAAATGCTGAGCTGTTAAAACACTACTCTAAACCATTTTGTTGATGTTGCAGAAGAGGTCTAGATCCCTAGACAGAGTATTTCTGATACTAAATATTTAACTTGTTGATGTGCAGTAAATCCATCAGTCATGTGCTGGAGGATACCTTGTATGGTAGACCTGGGTTACCTTTTTGTGGTCTCTGGGATGCCAGAGTGAGTCAATGTAGGACTTGTTGTTTAGGTCTTGTATCTTTTTAATAAGGCTTCTCTGTGTTCTAGGCCTTGTTGTCTTTTAGGGAGGTGTCTCTGTGCATTCCAGTTGTTGAATGTGTCCAGACAGATGCCAAACAGGACATTATACTCCCCAAAGGGTGTTAGCATACTGCAAGATGGTCTCATAGCAACAAATGACTGGTGTCAAAGTCATGACCTTAAGTTAAACGCAAAAAAATGTATTATCATACCATTCAGCAAAAGCATGGCCCCTACTGATTACCACATCAACGGCAATCCCCTAAGCACACAGCCTGTGTTGAGAGGCCTAGGTACTCAGGTTGACAACAATCTCACATTTGTCGTGGCAGCAGTGGTCAGAAAAGCCTATACTTGGTTCATTTCATAAGTAAAGGAATTGCATCCAGAAAAAAAGGAGGTTATTACTTCTCTGTACTCCTCCCTCATTAGGTCAATAATTAAGTATAATGCCCTATTTGTTTATGTAGCTCTTCAAACACCACCAAATGGAAAAGCCACAGAGGTGCCTCAGGAGAATCCATGGCCTCCAACACCTGTCCTGTGTAGACAGGCTGAAATCACTGTTGCTCTGCTCGGTATCATGCAGATTGCTCAACGGTGATCTGTGTCTCACCTACAAGGCAATTACAGACCCTGGCCTACTAGAGATGCTGCATATCTGTAAGTCTTACTACTTATGCATTACCCACTTAAAAGGCCTAAATCTAATATGCCACATCAAAAAACCTGCTTGAGAGACAGGTTGGTCTCCCAGAGGCTGCCCTGTCTCTGGAATGGCCTTCCCATGCATGTCAACCCTTTTCAAGCGCAACCTTGATGAGTGGGAAACCAGAAATTTGTCCCAGAGATTCCACCTGTGTCCTTCATTGACAGGGGTGACAGGTGTTGACTGTGGTTTCTTTTTGTTGTGGATAAACTCTTGGCTAGGTTTGTAAGGGCCTCAGGGCCATTAGCCTAGTAACCTCCTATAATTCTATGGTTTATTTATATATATATATATATATATATATATATATATATATATATATATATATATATATATATATATATATATATATATATATATATATATATATATATATATATATATATATATATATAAATATACCTGTTGGCTAGCTCCCAGCTTGGCTTTAGGCTATTCCATAGTACTACCTCAGCCCTACTCTCCTTCTCTAACATCATAAATAATTACCAAAATAATAATAAACTATCCTCATCCCTCTTTCTTGATCTCTCCAAGGCCTTCGATATGGTTAACCACCAAAAACTCATACATACTCTGAAGGCCTTCTTCTTAGATAACTATGCTCTCCAATGGTTTCAATTCTACCTCTGTGGTAGACAACAGGCTGTCCTTTGGCAGGACAGACTATCCTCCCTTCTAACCATCACCCTAGGAGTCCCCCAGGGATCTATTCTAGGACCCCTTCTTTTTTCTATCTTTATTAATGACCTCCACTCTGTCATCCCAGAAGCAACATGCATTCAATAAGCAGATGACTCCACTTTAACCTGCTCTGCCACTTCCCAGACAGAACTATTAACACTGTCCCAGAATACATTTAATATTGTGGAAAATTGGCTCTCTAATAATCATCATCAGATATTAAACCCTAACAAAACAAAGCTGCTACTTTTTCCCCCACTCACAGGTCCTCACCACTATTCTTTACCATTAAATCTAATAATGGCACCATTATCTCCCCAGAATCCCAAACTAAACTCCTAGGCATCATAGTAGATAACCTTAAATTTGATATGCATGTGAGCCAAACTATCAAAACCATCAATAAAAAACTTGGCTCCCTATACAGAATTAAACCTTTTCTTACTTCACTTGCTAGAACCGCCATTGCTCATTCACACCTACTCTCTACCCTTCTCTATGCCTCCCCTCTATTTACCAATCTCAAGCTGTTATAACCACACTGCTAGATTTGCCACAGGCACAGCATTTCGGACACACCACTGTCATAAACGAAATATGCAAGGGTGATTTGAATTACTGAGCCTACTTCAATGCAACCAACTTTTAGTTGCATATAAAATACTCAATCAACCTGAAAACACACCTGCACTTAAAACCGTCATAGCCACTATAGTAACCTCAGACCACTTCAATCATCTAACAGATTAATGGTCCAAACATTCAAAACCAACAACTCTGCGGGGGACTCTCTGTTTGCCAACTCTGATAGCAAAACTTGGAGCTCCCTCCCTGCCAATCTTACTCTAGCACCATTACTAACTCAATTAAAAAAAAGTGTCAGACAACATTTTATTATTCACTGGCTATGCCCTTGCTCCAATCCGGGCTAGCTTCTTTTTCATAATTTTGCCAAACAGTACTTTTTGCAACATGCAAACTGAGCCATAATTATAAAGTCTGATAATGTCTGATTCTTTAACTTGCTCAACTATACAGAGTCTGCATAATGTTTGTGACATGTATTATATCATAGTTTTTGTCTGTAATTTTCTTTAAACATGTATTATATTATGTTCTTTCCTTTCCCTGCATTTTTTCCTGTATTCTTCTTCATGTTGTGATTGGAACTTTTCTCCCCGGGTCTCCGTTGAAAATGGACATGTATCCAGTCGGACTATCCTGGTCAACCAGTGTAAAATAAAATAAATTGTATATATATATATATATATATATATATAAAATGTATACATACACACACTATATATATATATATATATATATATATATATATATATATATATATATATATATGTGTGTGTGTGTGTGTGTGTGTGTGTGTGTGTGTACATGTGCAAATGTGTGATGAGTCACAACTATCTTCTGTAGTGGTAGTGTTATGGCAACAGCTTTTTGTTTGTTTAAGATGCAGGCTAGCATTATGGACAGGGTTATCATGTGTTACTACTGCGACACAAGGAGGCTTTGCTGGTTACAGTGGATCCAATAATCTAAAAACTCTTATACATCCATAAACCAAATAGCTCAGATAATATTAGGACCGCAGATGTACACCCACTCCCACAAATAAATGCAAATGATGGAGGTATAGATTTACAACACAGTGATTACCCACCTCTCTAGAACAAACTAACTCTCCCAGTTTAACAGTGTGACACACTTTCTGCCTTTAAAAAGGATAACTAGTTGGGTATTCATAAATTCATCAGGCCTGGCCCTTCTTGAAAAGGGAGGACTGGCAAAGCTGAAGAGTCCATGCAGCTCAATTGATTTGCATCTCCTATGAAACTATGACATACAACTAAGTCACAGCCTTCTATGGAAACAGAGTTAGTGGGCATAACATGCTTAGGCCTGCTTTCCTGGTGACTGTTGGGTGACAGGAATGGAGCTGCAGTATGTGGAAGTGGAGAAGGAGTCTTGTCTGCACTGAAGGCTGAGATCTTTTACAGTGTGTCAAGAAGACTTGCACAAAAGGTATATGCATGATATTTTTACAGACAGAGTGTGCACTGGTGAGTGCATTGCAAGACCATAACATGTTTACATGACTACAACAAAAAAGGTATATAAGTCAAAATAGTGTCATGTACTTTTTCCTTTTGTGTTTCAGGCCATCTTCAGACTTAACCCAACTCATACATTTAGAGGTTTTGCTTCTTTCAGGGGAAGCAAATCATTAAAATAAACCGGTTTCCTCTCATGCCAACTTTGTTTCTCAACTCTTCTCAAAAATAAGTTCAATGAAAGTCAGGGCAACCACAAAGAACAGCTGCCCAAGAGATTTGTGGTTCCCCTGACTTTCACAGAACTTATTTTTTCACATCTGTTCCAACTGTGTTACAAGACTATAAATAGGGCTCTTACAAATGTATACATAGCTTTATTATCTTTTTCTGCAGATATCAATCTCCACTAAAAATTCAGTTTCTTGAACTTTGCTAAATTAACTAAAACATTGACTAAATATATAAAAACAGTCGCATAAATTAAAGTTTGTGGTAAGAGAAGCCCAAGTCAATTGGTTTGCATGTTAGTTATTCTAAAATTGCTACAGTCATTCTTGGCTTTCTGTTAAGCGTTTTTGATCTTGGACATACTGGATTAAATAATGGGTGCCAGCAGAGGTGAAAATGGTCATATTCAACTTGATGAGGTGCTAAGTGCATTGGTTTCTGGATTGGCATTGACTTTCATTTCACTGAATGAGACATTGAAATGCTAAGCTGTTAAAATGTCTTTTGCAATTGAATGTATGTATTTATCTGAATGTGTTAAACAGTGTTACCTATTCATGCATTCATTACAAAGTAGTAAAGTCAGATCTTGTCTAGGTGCATCATGTGGAGAGACAAGACTTGGCTTGACTGTTTGGGGGTAGGTATGTTGTTTTATGAAATAATATGTGTGTGTCACTTTCTACATAATTCTGCTTAGTTGTGGAAGTTACAGTCGTAACAGAAGGTTGGACAAGAGATTATTGCTGCCTTTTTTATTAAATTAATACTTTTTTTAACAATTTTACTTTTCGTGGTTGGTGACACTGGAATTATAAATGACTGTCACGATTTGCTATAGGTGACTTAAATTTTGAAGTAAGTTTTACAGATAATGGCAATATTCTGCTGGTTAAGCTGTTCTGTAGAATCTGTGCAAGCCATCTGGAGAAGCAGTCAACATTGTAGAAGATGGTTGCTCAAAGAATTAATGGGACTGGTTTAGACTAGACACTTGGACATTATAGGTAAGTGAACATTTTTATGTTTGGGAGATTCTAATGTATACTGTATGTTATTGATGTAATCTCTTATGTTTTGCTTTCATTACTGGAGAAATGTAAGTGGACAGTATGTATTTGAAGTACTTGTTTCCATCTTGCATGGTTTATATAGTATAAAGCTTTGTATTATAGGTTTAATTCTACACAGGTTCCTAGTTTTCCAGCACTCTGAGTGTGCAGTAATTTGGGTGTGTGTTTGTGTTAATGGAGAAATGTTATCTCCATTGCATGCTGGCTATTTTTTTTACTGATGGAGTGGGAGTCCTATTTTCTAGGAGGTTGGCCATGTTTGTTTTGCTTTGCTCTGCTGGGTTTGAGCTCAACCGAGAAGATGTGGTCATTGTTGAAGGTTTTAGTGGGGCTTATTAGTTATGTATTTTTTATACAACGTTTATTGTGTTTTCCTTTTGTGGATAATGACAATAAGTTAAGAATTAGTTTTGTTGTGGGGTGCTGCATGTGAAAGTGATTATGGCCATGTTTTATTGCTCAAATACTAGGTAGTTTTTTTCTGCTGGCCCAATTGAAGCAACAGCCCACTTCACACACAGACATGGCTCCAGTGAGACATTCTTGTACATGCTTACAAGCCTACTGTAGGATGCTACAGGTTAGATAGACATGGCTCCAGTGAGACATTCTTGTACATGCTTACAAGCCTACTGTAGGATGCTACAGGTTAGTTGTATGTTTTTATGTAAATGCTTACAAGCCTACTGTAGGATGCTACAGGGGCGATATACCAGTGTACTGCCTCGCAGGATGCGCAGTAGCAAACCCCGCCCCTGACTGCCCGTAACTGCTCATAACTACTGTGACTGACAAACACAAGACAGTAACCAAAAACAGGAGGAAAACGCTATACGCTAACTATAATAAAGTAGGCATACATCTGATACAATACATATAACTTACTGTTATACACACTTTACTTGCCTTACGTACATGTCAGAATAATGCTAAATCATACTGCACCAACATCATTACAGCACCCCCCCCCCACTAAATACACACTTTACTTGCCTTACATACATATCGGAATAATGCTAAATCAAACTGCACCAACATCAGTACAGCATCCCCCCCACTAATGCGCAAAAACAGTTTGGTTTAACACCTAGAACAAAGTGTAAATCTCTGTATAAAACTGGTAATTTAACACATATCGCTGTAACAAAGTGTAAATCTCTGCCAGCCCATTTAATATTCCAAGTTTACTATTAGCTTTTCATACGGTGTAATTGAAAACGAAAGATCCAAGTAATAAACCTGCTCAAAAAAGACATTCCTTGTACTAACGTACCTCGTTTCTTAAGATCCAAAACAGTAAAGTAATAAAATAAGAAAAATGCCAATGTATATCCGATAATGTACCTCGTTTGTTAACATCCAAAACAGTAAAGTGATAAAATAAGAAAAATGCCAATGTATATTCGATATAATAAGACAAATGCCAATGTATATCCAATAACGTACCTAGTTTGTTAAGACCCAAAACAGTAAAGTAATAAAATAAGAAAAATGCCAATGTATATCCGATATATTCCACGTTCTGACGAAAATAAAATGAAATGCAATAAAATAAACTAATAAGAATTCCAATGTATTTCGTCGTAGTAGCACCAGCAAGGGGCGGCGCTATAGCAGGTTACCTGTCAATCAAAGTACACCACGCCCCAAGCTGCGCAGTACTGCCCGCGAGGCAGTACACTGTTATATAACCGCTACAGGTTAGGTGTATGTTTTTATGTAACATGCTTACAACCCTACCATAGGATGCTACAGGTTAGATAGACATGGCTCCAGTGAGACATTCTTGTACATGCTTACAAGCCTACTGTGGGATGCTACAGGTTAGTTGTATGTTTTTATGTACATGTTTACACGCCTACTGTAGGATGCTACAGGTTAGTTGTATGTTTTTATGTACATGCTTACAAGCCTACTGTGGGATGCTACAGGTTAGATAGACATGGCTCCAGTGAGACATTCTTGTACATGCTTACAAGCCTACTGTGGGATGTTACAGGTTAGTTGTATGTTTTTATGTACATGTTTACAAGCCTACTGTAGGATGCTACGGGTTAGTTGTATGTTTTTATGTACATGCTTACAAGCCTACTGTAGGATGCTACAGGTTAGGTGTATGTTTTTATGTATGAGATTATTTTGATTCTCTTTCATTATTTATGTCAAATCTTGAATTTGGAGTACATGTTGTAGGAAGAAATAAAGGTAATCTCCAAGTGTAGTACCTTGCACTCAGTTCTGCGCAGCTTTGGGCGTGGAGTGGGCGTAACGTACATGATTGGCAGGGGAAATAGTATGAGTGACAGTCACTCCTACTTCGCATCCTGCGAGGTACTACACTTGGAGATTACCCAAGTAAACATGTCAACACGAACAAGACATAAAAGCATTAAAAAGTGCAGCTAGGGTAGTTGTAGGCATCCGTTTATGTCCCAATCCCTGCCCTGTTAACATCATGTATTCTCCAGAGAAGTATGCTAGCTAGTTCTCAGACATGTACAATGAATGTACTGGTAGTTTGACTGTTTAACATAATACTTTAGGCACAGGATAGTCGATTTTCTTGGCTTCATTCGTGTTGTTTTGTTAGATGAGATTTACTTACTGACTTGCTGGGTGGTGTCATTGTATTGGGGTTTGGAGAGGTGGTTAAATGCTGCTACATTTAGTATGCCGTGGTAGTGTTTCATTCACAGCTTTGGCTGTTAATCGTTGCATTGAGTTGCTGGTAGTGTGATGCTCATGCTTTTGTTGGGTGGGTTTCTTAGGATGAGGCTGTATATTAAATAGGAGCTGTCTGATTTTGTTTATTATTTAATCGGAGCACACCTGTATGAGGAACGTTTCTCGTGTTGAGTGTTAAAAAAAGTCAAATGTTTCTCGCAGTTCCACACCAAAGGGTTTGTCTTACAGTGTTAATGGTTTTTAACCAATATCTGTAGTAAATCTGTAATAAATATTCATGCGGGCTTGGGCTGGAGGCGTGTTCGGGGCGGGATTTGCTACTGCGCATCCTGCGAGGTACTACACTTGGAGATTACCAAAATAAATATGACTGATGCATTCAGTGCATTGTTGTGTCATGATTTGTACATAACTAGTAGATTCATATGTTTATACTAGACTAATGACCACCAGAGTCTTTACAAGTCCAAAATCATGTATAACTTTTAAATATTACTCTAATTCACATTAGTAGGAGGAAAATGGATTTTCATCAACATGGATTTCCTAAAGACTGACTGTAATGTCTGACATTATGGACCAACTGTAGTCTTCAGTGATTTACCAGAAGATGTAAACATTTTATAATGAGAAGGGTAAATAATATGAGGCAAAATCAGGGATAGTTGAGCATTATGAAATGGTTAATGACCAGCAATGTTGCTTTTTTATTTTTTCAGTCTGATGATTTTTCTTGTGGTATGGGTGGACAGTTATTTCCACAGATTTCCTTGTCTGGGTATAATTTTTATTTTGGTTTTTGGCTGGGTAGATGTTGCAGTCATAAGTTGTATATCAGATTGTACTGTATTATATTAGTGGGGTGTAGGCAGGGGAAACATTTGTAAGGACAAGGTCATACATGCTATTTGTTTACTGAAGTTTGACTAACAGGAAAGTCTAACTGGGTAGGTGTTTGTTTTTATCTAGATAAAGTTAGGAAGTGAGTGAAAAGGGCAAGTAAGGAGGTATAAGGTATGATTAGGAACTTGTTCATATTTAGGAATATCATTATCCTGAGGTTAATGATCCGCTGTGGTGACCCCTGACCGGGAAAAGCCGAAAGAAGAAGAGGAATATCCTGAGGTTGAACAAAAACCGAGACAGATTTTGGCTAAGAACTATTTCTGAATGGTTTTGAAGTACTGAAGGGAGGGTATTGATCTGATGGATATAGGTAAGGAGTCCCAGGCCTTGGCAACATGGTATAAATGTACATCAAGCCCTGCAGATTTGATAGGGTTGTGGACAGAAAGGGTTTTCCTCACTGAATGATAATGATGGAGTACGAACATAGTTGAACTGAGCCGTATTTTGTGCTAGACAAGCAGATTATTGCTGGCTAATGTTGTAGGTGGGAAGCAGCTGTGTATATGTTAGTTGGTGGATTCTGAAAGGCTCATTTGCTGCAAATATAGCCACGTTGTTATAGCATTGCTCAAATTTTGCTTTTTATGCTGCCTGGAAGTTAATAAGAATGGGTACTCCATAAACTAGTGAGGGGAGGTGCTAAGTAGTGTAACATATAGCTTTAGTTGTGTTGGTGAGAAAGTTTTTGAATCTGTAAAGCAGTGCACGTTTTTGTTGATTTTTTTTATACACTTGTGTATGTGCATTTCAAATGTAAGATTTTTAGGTTCATAGGTAAGGTAAGTACTAGGCTAGCTGCTCTTGCAGGCCATTTCATCTAGCTAATTTCCCTTAGGTTCATAGGTTCATAGATTAGTACTAAGCTAACTGCCTATGAGAGCCATTTTAAGCCTAGCCAATTATCCCTTGTGAGACTCAAACCCTGCATCTTGTGTTTATAAGGCAAACACCTTAACCATTAGGCCACCCTCCCATCCTTTTTGTGTTTGAACTATTCTCTGGCCTTTACCCATGGTTGATAATTACATATTACCCTAATGAGAATAACTGGTATCATCCCATAGATAATTTGAGTGGGTCTATGCATATGTAAAGCATTTAGGAGCTGCATCTGCCCATTGGTAGTGCATGGGGCAGTTCTGGGGTAAATTTTCTGTTTCCCATCCATATATCTAAGTTGCTGTTGAAAATGGACAAGGATGAGCTGTGTTTCATGTGGATGAGGAGTCTGTTCCACAGCGGCAGTATCACCTGTGAGATATACCTGTCCCTCCAAACTGTTAATGTTGCAGGAGAGGTTTAGATACCTAGGCAAACTATTTATGATGCCATTGGACATACTGATGTGTATTAATACCATGAGTAGTAGGTCAGAGGATGCTTTGTATGCCAGCTGAGTATAGTGACAGGGGTTGCAGTCAGTCCATGAAGGATGTGTTGTTTAGGCCTTGCATCTTTTCAGTAAGGTGAAAATCCACAAGAGCGGATGGAGGCAAGCAAAGTAGCACACACCAACAAACAAAAAAATATCCTTTAATACTGTTAAGCGCTTTTTGTTTGAGACTGTGCTCAAACTTCATCAGACAAAATAGTTACACAAACCACAAGTATAAATACTGAGTGAATTTACAGCTCACATTGGCAATAAATCAATTAAACAATTAAGAACTATTAAAGAGCATTTAAAAGCATTTAAAAACATAAAAGCATAAAAAATGCTCAATTCAAATTCAAACCAACAAACCACCTTCAACTGTTGCATAAGTAAAATGTATCCATTCAAAATATTAATTAAATGAATCCTCACAAATAAAAGAATATGTGTGGAAAATGTATAAAAAACGATGTAAGAAATGTATACATATAAAACAACATGAAGCTATCTTAATAAACTTTTAAGTTTTAAAATGCTACTAATAGAGCAGCATTCATTAAGTCCAGGGGTATTATATGCGTTTAATCTAACTTGCCACAAGTTCCAGTTCGAAATTCAAATTTGAATTGAGCATTTTTTATACTTTTTATGCAGTTTGTTTTTCTTGCCTTCATGTTGAATCCTTTCAGTAAGGTATCATTGTGGGAGCTCCAGTTGTTGCATGTGTCTGAACAGATACATGCCAAAGAGGGCATTATGTGCAATAACTGGCCCAATGAAGGCTGAGTAAAGGGGATCAATGACATCTCTAGATCTAGACACAATCCCTTTGTTTATAATCTGTGCAATATAGAAGGACTTTCTTACAACATCAGACACATGTTGGTCAAAAGTTAAGTCACTGTCCACATAAGTTCCCAAACCCTGAACAACTGGGTCAAGTCTTAGGGGTGAATTGTCAGTGTGGTAGTTCCCAGGTAAAGATGACTTCCCAAAATATACAGTAATGCAGTTTTGGTATTTACTTTTAGACCATGATTTTGACACCAGTATTTGAGACAAGCCTCACTGCAGGATGGCCATATTATTTGAGGAGTCAGTGACTTCTCCAAGATTACACTGATCTGCAAACTTATAGGTCATTATCCACTTTCATAAATTATTATTATTATTTATTATTGTTATTCAGTATTGCTTACAATCATCCCATATCCTTCCTCATTATTTGCTGTTAGAAGTGACTTCTGATGGTGTTTTATTAAGTGACAGGATTTTGAATGTTGTTTTTCATGAGACAGCCCTGAGGGAAATGGTAGTATTTTGGGGGAGGGGGTGAGCATGAGTTGTGAGTTACAAAGCCATGTTTCAGTGTCTGTTACAGCTTCATGAGTAATTTTTTGGAGATGTGCCCAGTTATCTGATACACGTATGAGTGTGAAGTCATCAGTGTATTACATTAGGGAAGCCTGTTGTGTAGATTAGTGGAGGATGCTGGTGTGTTGAGGAGCAGACCAAGGATAGAGCCTCATGGTACACTGGTAATGACTGAGAGGTATGGAGAGAGGGCAGAGTGCCATTGTACTGACTGATACCTGTTGAAAAAGTAGCTTTTGAACCATAGAAGAGTGCTCTATGATAGACCGAATATAGACATTTGAAGTAGAATTTTGGTGTGAGAAAATGTGTTGAAGGCTTTAGACAAGTATAGAAATAAGGGGGAGACTAGTTTGTCATTAGCTCTTTCTTTATTAACAGTATCTATAAGGCTTAGAGGTGAGTGTTCGTTCTATGGGAGGTGTGGAATACACAGTTTGATTCTTAATTTGGGGCAATTGGCCTACTATTCTCCCATGAACCTAAGATCACTTTAGGTCTAAGGTTAGTGATGTCTGTTGAATTTTCTAATTTGTGTATATAATGTGTGATTGTTTCCAAAGAAAGGGGGCATGAGATTCCTAGACTGACATATTTATAAGGATTGAGATGAGACAGGTCATCAGCTGAAGCTGAATATGGTTTGAGTTGTTTTGCATGGAATGGGGGACCTGGTTTGAAGGTGAAAGTGGATGTAGTGATATATGGTTGTTGGGCAGGGTTGGGATTAGATGTGGGAATTCTTGGTTAGGAACACTATACTATCTATGACATAAAAGATGAATTCTATTGCAGGTTTGAGTGATGAGTTTTTGGGAGAAGCATTAGGGTTGAATTTTTGACAAGGATGCCAGATGTCTTTAATAGATTACTGGAATCTTTATAGGGTCGGGTTAACTATAAAGTTCGGTGTTGTTCGGTATAGGTTTTTTGCCTTCATTTATTTTCTTTTTATTACGGATGTGGAGGACTCTGAAGTTTGAGATATTGTGATGTTTTATATTTCTATAATTCTTTCCACACTTTTTATTTATCCTGCATTAGCATTCTACTCTTTTGGGATAGCCAAATTGCATTATTTGCTTTTAGTGTCTTCCTTCCAGGGGTTGTAAGGCTATTTAGAAGTTGCATTTAATTCATTTAAAGCATCCTGTAAAGGTAGGATTTTAGGGTATTCTAGTTAAAAGACAATAGGGTAATATTGCATAACTCTGGATTAAACTTGGACAGGTTGCATGTTGTTTTATAAACATGCCATTTAAGTGGATGTGTCAGATGTATGGTTTAATTTCACCAAAACTGTTGGGTTTCTAATACCATTATGAGAATGGACCCTATTCCTAAGTCAGGGTATAGTTAAAGTTCATGAAATTAGTATTGCTTCAATCTTTGTTATCCAAAAGTGTTATTCGTAGCACCCACAATAGGGCCAGAATTGATTCCTGCAATTCATACGGAATTATATTAATGGGTAGAATATGTAAAAAAATTACTTTAGTTTTTTTTTTAATTTGATCCATTGCTCCTACTACTGCTATTGGAACTGTCTCAGCATTTTTTCTCAACATTGCTCTCATTTCTGCCTGCAAATCTTGAGATTTTATGACTTTGTGTCTTGCTGTATGTAAAACACTGTAAAGGCAATGTGCAGCAATTTCAATGATCAATGCTACTTTTTGCTTTTAATGAACTACTATAACTGGTGTTCCTGTACCTACTTTTTTGGACTGTTGGTAATGGCTGATCCAGTCTGATGCACACTTCATCATTCTCTGTAATACTTTGTGGTTCATGTTCCCAAAGCTTCTCACCTACTTCTGTATTGTGGTGTTCGCACAATCCTCAATGGAACAGTCTTGCTACACTATTGTGTCTTTCAGTGTATAGACCCTCTGCATGTATCACGCCCAGCAACAAGGTATGCAACTCCTTGTAGTTCTTTTTTTACAGAACCTACATTTGTCTGCTTCTCACACATGTTCAATGGACATTGTAAACTAATATGTATGTAAGTCCACCATCTTGGGCTGCTATTATTAACCTTTCATCCTCTGGTTCATAGGATCATAGGAAGTTACTAGGCTATTGGTCCTGAGGCCCTTATAAGCCTAGCCTTGAGTTTAGCCCATGTTTTGACAAGTCAGCACCCAAAGCCCCTGTCCAGTAGGGACACAGGTGGAATCCCAAGGGTGTATTTTCTGTTTCCCATCCAGTTATCCAGGTTGCGCTTGAAAAGGGATATTGATATACTCCTCTTGATGTGGAGAGGGAGTCTGTTCCACAGATGGGGGAGTCCGTCTCTGGGACACAAATCTCTCCCACCAACAAGTCCTATTGATGTCACAGACCAGGTTGAGATTGTGTGTGTGGGTTACTTGAGTGGAGCTTGACTTGCGGATATGCAGTAGTCCCGTCAAGGCGGGGTCTGAGATTGCTTTGTATGGCATACAGAGGTCACCTCTGAGGAGCCTGTATGAAACTGAGTAGAGGGACAGGGCATTTAGCCCATTTGTGTAGGGTAGCTGTTTCAGGCCCTGGATTCTTCTTGTGAAGAACCTCTGTGGTCTCTGCAGCTGCTGCATGTGTTTTGCAAGGTACATGCTGAAGGGGGCATTGTACTCAATAACTGGCCTTATAAGGGAAGAATACAGGGATGTTAGGATCCCCTTGTACCTGGAAGAGATACCCTTACTTATGAGGTGCACCATATAGAAAGCTTTCTGTACAATGGAAGAAACATGGTGGTCAAAAGTCAGGGTACTATTAACCTGGGTGCCCAAATCCCTCATGACTGATTGCGTGCTTAGGACATTGTTATTAATGTGATAATATGTGGGGACCATACATAGGTCTCAACCTGCTAAGAGGCCAATGTGGAACACAGACCATAGCAATGTGTGGCAAACAGTCAAAATGTGGAACACCGTATTTTCACACTGCGCAAAAAATGTACCTCGACCATGACCATGGTCTTTCAGCTAAAATATACGCATGGACACACACACACGCACACACATGCACACACACACTAACTCACCCTCGTCATACATCTCTGCTGCCCAGAATTTTGCAGAATGTCCAAAATTTTGTCTTATGTTTTTGGTGTGATCCTCATAAAATATGTAGTTTTCTGGCAAATCAGGGGAATGAAATAATAAGATAATGACAGAGTAGGGGCATTTTCACATACATGGACAGCCTATTTCAGAAACTTATTAGTAATTATTTTGCTGCTTTTTTAGTGGATGTGGAAAAGATTCATCAAAGTGGAGATCCAGTTTTGTTTTTGTGTTTGGAGATTGTTACAGCAGGTAACTATATTTTTTGTTTTGCTATGACCATTCATTTATTACATTTTTAAGTGTGTGTGTGTGTGTGTGTGTGTGTGTGTGTGTGTGTGTGTGTGTGTGTGTGTGTGTGTGTGTGTGTTTTTGGGAGGTGTCTGAGAGATCTGTAGTTTTACTTTGCCTGCAGGCATTGACAGTATATTCCAGTAGGGTTTATGATTAAAAAATAAAAAAAATATATCAGACATTTAGCCACAGAGGCTGAGCTAGGAGGAGGTAGAAAGTCAACTAAAAGTTGGGCCTTGCTTTTAGCTCTACAAAAAATAAAATACTTACATAACATCCTTTCGGCTAAAGCTACTTGATTGTATGTAGACATTTCTTTTTTCATTCCTGTTTCCAGGTACCCTTCTATCTGTATGTACATTAGTATTGAAGAGTAGTGGTGCTTGCAGCAGAGCAGATTTCTAACCCTGTAAATGGGCTGGAATATGCTACAGACTACTATACCAAGTTAAGGATTTCATCAGCATGTTTTGTGAGTGACGACTAAAGTGCACCGCTGTACCCAATAACAGAAAAATCTAGCTGCTCAGCGAGATTGCACCATGAAAGACAACACGATTAAGAATGAGTAACCGTATTGTGGACCCCTTGCAAAACTTGTGAAGTAGATGTAAAAGTGTATCCTGTTTCGTACCACTTGCTCTGAAAGGGTAGATCTCACAAACAGTTATTTGACTGGTTCATATACTGAGGTGGTGATTGATTGTAATTGCAGAATATGAGTCAATCAAAAACTGTGTAGCACAACCAATGCTGTTCAGTGCAGAACAGTGGCATACCTATTTGATTGATTTGTATACTGTGATGCTGATTCATAGGTTCATAGGTTGGTACTAGGCTATCAGCCGTAGGGCCTATACAAGCCTAGCCATAACAATTCCCTGGCTATTTCTTCCCACACTATTTACTTCCCTAGACCCCTGTCTAGCAGGGCGACTAACGTGATCCCTGGGGTGAATTTCCTTTCTCCCATCCAATCGTCAAGGTTCCTTTTGAAGAGGGCCAAAGAGGCACTCTGCTTGACATGTATGGGCAATCTATTCCAGAGTCTGGGGAGTCTCTGGGTCAGGAACCTATCCCTCCAGCATGTTTTTTTTATTGTGATGACAAGGTTTAGATCCCTGGAGCATGTGGCTCTGAGGGATTGGGATTTCTTTAAGTGTAGCATGTCCAACAGCTCTGGGTTTGACATGGCCTTGTATGTTAAGCAGAGATCGCCTCTGAGTAGACGATATGTGACAGAGTATAGCTGGAGTTTTTTAAGGCGGTCAGCGTAGGGTATCTGCTTTAGGCCTGTGATTCTTTTAGTGAGGTATTTCTATGGCCTTTCCAGTTGTTGCAGATGTCTTGAGAGGTACATACCAAATGGGGCATTGTATTCTATAATAGGTCTAATGAGGGATGAGTACAGAGGAACAATGACCTACTTTTTTCTGGATGAAAAGCCCTTAGTGATGAGGTGTGCCACATAGAAGGATTTCCTGACTGTTGTGGTGATGTGGTTATCGAAGGTGAGACCACTGTCCACCTGTGTCCCTAAGTCTCTTATCACACTTTCGGTGTTTAGTGTACTGCCACCTATGTGGTAATTCACGGGTACATGTTTTTTCCAAAAGGGGAAACTATATATTTCTTGGCATTGAGCTTGAGCTCATGGCTCTGGCACCAAGCATCTGTTTCTGTAAGGCCCTTTTGTAGAGTATCCACATCATTTGGGGATTCAGTAATGGCTCCCAGTTTGCAGTCATCTGTGAACTTTGTTATCCAGAGTCCCTTAGTGTTGGCCTGTACTTCAGAGAAGTAGATGCCAAACAAGAGTGGTCCCAGGATTGAACCCTGAGGTACTCCACTTGTCACTTGTCTGGAGCTGGATTTGGAGTTGGCTACTTTTACAGTGTGGGTTCTATCAGTAAGCCAGTTAGCAACCCATTGGGTGACGTAGGGATTAATGCCCAGCTTAGCAAGTTTATCTGATTCCAGAGTGGGGGATGGTGTCAAAGGCCTTGGCAAGGTCTACATAGGCTGAGTGGACCACCTTACCCTTGTCCATGGCTCTGGAGACTGATTCGAAGAAGTCAATCAGGTTCAGGAGACAAGATCGGCCTTTCACGAACCCAAACTGTGTGGGGTCCAGTGTTTGAAGGTTGCCAATGTCTTTGTTTATAAGTTCCATGATAGTACGCTCCATGGCCTTGCAGATAAGGCTTGTCAGACTGATGGGATGGTAGTTTCCGGGATCCAAGGTGGATCCCCCCTTGTGGAGTGGGACAACTGTAGCTCTGTGCCACTCAGTGGGCACGAAACCTGAGGTGAGGTTATGATTAAACATGACACTTAGGTGAGGTGCCAGTTCATATTGCAGTTCATGTAGTACACAGCCTGGGATGTCATCTGGTCCCATGGATGCTGTATTCTTAGCTTTGGAGAGTGCGTTTGAGTAATTGATGTATATAAACCAATGAAAACACGTGTTGTGTAGCCGAAGCTGTTCAGTGTGGAACAGCAGAACAGTGGCTTCACTTATCATTGAATGTGGAGCATTCTGTATAATCAAAAGCACTTGGCTGCCCAAGTGGGGTCATCACTCTCCCCAAAGGGGATGATGATGCAACGTTTGCCATTCAGCTTGAGGCCATGTTTCTGGAACCAGTCATTTGTTTGGCTGAGACCCACTTGGGGAATTGATGACCACACCCAGCTTGAAGTCATCTGCAAACTTGGTCAGCCATACCCCACCGGTTTTGGCCTGCACCTCAGAGAAGTATATCCCAAATAACAGAGGCCCCAAGACTGATCCCTGTGGTATGCTGCTCATTACGGCTGTTCTGCTTGAGTTGGCTTCCCCTATTTTGATTAGGTGGATTCCATCAGTGAGTGAGTTTGCTACCCATCTAGGACTACTGTAACCCAGTATTCTCCGTAGCGCGTGTTGTAACTGTGTATTGCTGTAGTGTGATAAACTAGTTAGGTAGGGGTTCTATTCCAAGAGAGACCAACTGTGTGTGTGTGTCTCTGTCTGCTTGAAACAGGAACAATGCTTTTTAGAGTATGCACACTCTGTACAATTAACATGACCACCATTGGCAATCCTGCTGATGTCACCCACCAAGGAATACACCTCTAGGACTACTGTAACCCAGTATTCTCCGTAGCACGTGCTGTGACTGCGTATTGCTGTAGTGTGATACACTAGTTAGGTAGGGGTTCTATTCCAGGGCATGGCAGGTGTGTGTGTTTGACTGTCAGAGCCTGTGTGGAGGTGGCCGTGAGTGTCTAGCCACTGGACATGTTGGGGAGCGGATTTTGTAGTTTTCCTATATGATGTCCGTCTTATATGTCACAATGTCCACCTCATGAGGAGTACAGATGTCAGTCAGCCACAGGACTGTGTTGGCAAGCCATACTCCTACATCTGACAAAAGGCCTGGTGAATAAAGTGTGCAACCCTACTACTACCTGGGATACGTCCTGAACCCATGTGTCAAAAACAAACACACTTGCCTAGAATATCCCGCTATGTTTTTAGCACTCTGCACACTGATGACAGATAGTAGGCATGGTGTGATTGCAGTTGGCTGCAGAGGGCACGGCACCCTGTGCAGCAGTACAATAGACACATAATTGCAGACAATGTGCCTTCACTATGTTCCCCACTGGATGCCTGCAACATATGTGGTGCCATCAAATGTGATCCACAGAGGCCATACAATGGCTTACACATGTGCCCTGTATGGACCGATGCCACTGACACCAGAGAATACCTGTATCATACTATCAATGCAGGTGCAGGGTCAACCTGCTGACTATAAGCAGGTTCTGCCACACCAGGCCAGTATTGGCATATCGGAGGATAACAGTCTGTGTACACAACATGTGCCAGCCAAACCAGGTACACCTGTACATGTCACTGTACATTATTGTGGGACATGCACATCCCAGGCAATGTCCATATTAAGGACTATCAAACACAGACATGGCATGCATTGCAAAGCTATGGTCATACACAATGGTAACCAGGATGTCAGGGCAGTTCATACAATACCCATCTGTGTGGGACATTGCAGACACTACACACCTGTACCACACTGCACACCACTTTTGGGTGGTGTGATGCCAAGGATTACCCCTCACTCAGCCTTGTACAGCCATCTTGCACAGCCAACCACTACACACCCATGAAGCAATTCACACATGCATGTCAGTACTGGCACCTTGTGTCTGCATGTGGGGTATGATGCTCCCAACCACAGTCACTCCCAGTATAGCTCCCATTGGCATACCGACAGATGTCAAACACGTTCACATGCCCTGGCCCATAGAACCCCCTGATATCCCCTGTGGTGCATGTAGTACCTGTGCATTACTGCAGTGTGGCAAACTAAGTAGTCTGGGAGTGTATTTGTGGGCCTGGCAAAGAGTGTCAATGTGAGTCCATTACAGAGTGTGGTTGTGTTGACAATGACTTCTGTTCATGCGGACAGCCATGTGTGCTACACCTAATGTATGTCTACTATATCTCTGTTGCAGATGTCACTCACCAACACACATATATGTTCTTACAGCACACCAACATGTCAGCTTTGTGGCACATGGAGTAACTGCATGAACTTGTAATAGTAATGACTAGTCAGTCAGGGGTTTGAACCCTTTACTGGTAGGTTTGTGACAGACGATGCTTAGGTTTTAGTCTCTAAGCCCTTCTCTGATGTACTTTGCCTCTGTCTGTCCCTCCCACACACTCTCTGGTGGATGTGGAGGAGTACACCTGCTCAGCAGCAGCTTGTGTATTGTAAGTGATGGTCATGATCAGGTGATGGCCTCTGCATCTGTTGCAGTCCTCCTCTAGCTGATTGCATGTGGAACAGCTATGATGATGTTCTCATAGCCATTTGCATGAAAAACACAGTACAATATCTAGGAACATCATGTTGGTGTTTGCCCATGACAGTCGCTGTGAGTGGTTCCTGGATCTGGTGTTTGGTAAACGGCATCACAGATGATATCTGGATGATCCTCAAACAACATACACAGTGGAAAATAGCCTAAAGACAGGAGGGTGATGTGCCAGACATGACTACAGCATATAAGTGTAGCTATGCTTCATTGAGACTACTGTCTAACAAGTTGTGTGTGGTAATGGCTATTCTGCATGTTTTAAAACTGACAAGACAATGCTTTGCTTGTGAGGGACCCCCATCTATATGGCCATCTGTGGACTGGTCAGTGTGTGGGACCGTTTGTTTCCTGTGTTACTCACTGAACACACATCTGTGAACAGCAGGAGCATAGTGTGAGGATTGCAGCCAGTACATGGTGATAATGATGAGTTACTGCCATCGCATCTGTCATACCACTGTTCTGACATATGTCCAGTCAGACACTGTCTGGAGTTTTCAGTGACATGCCAGTAATGGGCCACTGTTCATAGCTACAGTCACAAGTCTTCTACACTTTGTACAGATGTCATGCAGTATATATGCATGTGTTGTGCTCCCCCTGCAAATGTATACCATCTGTTGTGTTGGGTTGATGGTCATATCTATGCATGCTGTTCAAAATAATCCTGAATGCTGTTGACTATTACTAAGCCATATCTGTGCTTAAACTGCAACACCATAGGCTGTATGGGTTTGGAGGTCCCAGCAGAACCTCTTGTCCCATTTCAGCTGGCCATGGCACTGGGCACCAGCACATCTGGAGCCCAGCCTTGGACCTCCACTTCTGTTGGCTCTGCACCATCTTCTGGTGGTACCGCCACTGAGGATGGGGCTTGTCCCCCCTGGGAGCAGGTCCAGTCAGGAACATGTCTGCTGTCACACAGTCCCTGACGTAGTGCGTAGGGGGCTCAGTAAGGAGTTTCAAGGCCAGATATGTCAGCTCAAGGGCAGAGTGTCACATTTACAGGGTGAGGCTGCCCCTCGTAGACAGCCCCCAGCACTGCCACCTTTGCAGCTGTTTTGGTGCAGTGGTGGCTGCCCATGTCTGGGGACCTCTGTCCCCCTGTTTCTGTCTGTGGGCTCATGGGCTTCTGAATGTCGAACACCCCTCCCTGTCTGAGGTCGTGTATCCCCCCACATGTGTCATATACCTAACCTGTATGCTGTCTTGTCTGTCATCCTACCCTACCTATCCTCCATGAGCATATCTACTCTCCTTCCCCCACATCCCACTCTCACCCTATGGAAACCAAAGGCCAATTGGTTCCTAGAACAACATTTGCCCTATACATAGCTGTCCATTTCACACTCGTGTCCACTAGACACATGTAACCCTTTTAATATGCATCACAACATACTCCAGTTGTCCTCACCCCTGTCTCTCAGGCGCACGATCCTAGTATGCACATGACTCCTAAATGTTCCAGGTACACGTGATGCGGACGACCCCATTGTGCACACAACACTACCGGTCCCTCTATGGTTACCCCATTTATCTTTATCATGATGATGATATTGTACACAGCACCTTGCAAGAGTGCTGTTCTCACATAATGATTGGACAGGAACTGTTGTGATTGGACAGGAACTGTTGTGTTAATGTAAATAACATGCACAGAGTGATGTATATGGCTAATGTACAAATGTTTGCGTGTATGAATGACACATGTCTGTCTGAGGGAGTCTTGATATTGCATAGGACAACACCACTATATAATACATGCATTGCTGGTGTTTCCCTTTTCATTCCTTTGTAATGCTTTGTTGTCACATGGGATGTTCCTGATATATATATATATATCTATATATATATATATATATATATATATGTATGTATGTATCTATATGTATCTATATGTATAAGGATATGCTTAGAAACTTGGCTTGCAGAATGCATAAGCTCCTGTAATTCTTTATTTTCTGTACAGTCTGGGAAGGTAGATAATTTTTGTTTAATAAGTTCCATTGTATGTTGCTGGTATTTCAGCATATGGAACTGACAATTTAATGCTCAAATGGCAAGAGTTGCAGAGATGTATACTTTTTTAACCCATCTGCCTAAAGCTCGGGAATCCCTATCTGAAGGGGTAGGATTCTTAGCTGTGGTTGCTTTTATTCCTTTAGGTCCTTGGGAGATGACCTCTGGGTCAGCAGTAGGATTTTTGAAAAGAAATTTGTGTGAGTCAGGGACTCTGTAATACCTGTCAGGTTTCCTGGGAGCAGGAGGTAGAGTATCAGGAGTTAGACTGGATTCCATAAAAACATCAACCACAACATCAAGAACAGGAGGAATAGCTAAAGGTCTGTGCTGTGGTAAATCTAAAAATTCCCTCAGTCTCTTTTTGGACTGAGGATAATCCTGGCATTTCCAATCTCAAGGTATGTAAGGTTTCACCAAAAGAAAAATCCTCTGGAGGAGAGGCAGAAGGAATGGATTCCTCTGCATCTGAATCTTCATAAGCAGATAAGGGCATGGCTTCATAATCAGAAACCTCAGAGTCGTTGGACTCTTGGTCAGATAAAGCTGTTGGGGGCAAGTCTCTTCTTCTTTTAGCAGGGGTAGGCTGACTTCCCCTAATCAGTATGATAAGGTCTTCCGCCATTTTAAGCATTTGAGATTGAGGCATGGAAGCAGGCGCTTGAGCTTGGGTCGTCGTTTTTTTAGGCATAGTTCGTACCATGGGCCTTAGAAACCAAGTAATTTTAGAAAGAACTGAAGATGCGAAAGAAGTCGTCAGTTTGTGTCGAATATCAGTAGTTTGAAGAACTTCCTCGAAAGCCGGTGCCTGCACAGCAGCTCTGGACCCATCCAAGGTAGAGACATCTGCAGGTTCCATAGTCAAAGAGGAGTTTTGAGGCATACTGGACTCCAAACAGGTCTCAGTAGCAGCCTGCAAATCCATAGGAGCGGGCATCAGGGTCTGCAAAAGCGCCTCATTGAGTACCAGCGAACTGGTGACTAGCTTAACGGAAGCGTTGTCGGCAGTTTTGGACCTGTGCAATCTGTCTTTATCCTTATGTTTTTTCGGAAGATCGGTAGTCAGATGACTTACCGAAGCCATTTCGGAATACGGAGATCGAGAGCGAAAGTATTTAGCTATGATAAGGGCCCAACGACATACAATTCTGGAGTTGAACAAAGCACAAAACTGACAGCGAGGGACGTCGTGGTCTAGGCCTAAACATGTGATGCAGTAAGAATGAAAATCTCGGTGTGGTATTTGATTTCCACAGGCGAGACAATTGTTAACTTTTTCTGACATCAGTTAAAGCAAGAAAAAAGAATACTCAATAGGGTAATTAGCTTTAGAAGACTTCAACTTAGAATTCATAAATGAAAACTCAGGTAGCGGCCGACCGGCACTCGTGCAAACTGCTTTTGCTTTAGGCTCCTCGGCAAGATGGAGTGATGTAATGGCATTGGCTGCCTGTTTTTGTGCCACTGATAGCCTGGCATCGGTCCTGGAGAGACAGCGGCTGACGCAGCAGTGCTAGGCCTCTGGTATTTGGGCTGGATGGGGACTGCCCCTGGCAGGATGGCCCAAGTGTGAAACATGAAGAACATCTTAAGCATTCATATTTTACCTGTAACAGCAAGCATGCTTTCTTCTGTACATGTTGGTAATTGTATTAGGCAAGTGTAATACTGTATTCAAATTAAATGGGTTCAGTTCCCACAAGTAACATTTACATTCACATTCAACAAGTATCATTTTTAAATTTTAATTGTAGCAGTATTGGCTTTAATGCCATGTTGTTAAGTTAATGTGTAGCTATATGGAATATCTGCATATTTCAAGGATTACCTTCTATAGAATGGAACAAACTTCTCCTCAAAATTTGAACACACACACATCCCAAACAATTTAAACCAATTATTTCAACAGGGAATGGATATGCCAATGCTCAAACCCTCCTTGAAAACTCCCTACTTCACTTCCCTAAGCAATGTAGTCCTCTCTCTTATACTTGTACTGTATCCTTTTAGATTAATTGAAACTTCCACTCTAATATCATCCACCCCATCCAACCACTACCTTTCTTTCCACTCCACTAACTACCTTGATTATAGCAAGCTCAGATGCTCATAAGCGGAACTTCTCATTGTAACATTTGTTAATGTATGTTATGTACTTCACAGATAAAGATTCTAGTTGTCTACTGATGTACTATGTTCTTCATCTGTAAATATGTTGTAAGTAATTGCTATGTTAAATTGTTAATCGCTATGTAATCCAATGTAACTACTGTCTGTTTATTTTACTGTGGAGCTTTTCTCCCCCTGGCCTCCGCTGAAAATGGACCTACATCCAGTCGGGCACTCCCGGTCAACAAATTTAAATAAATAAATAAATCTAAATGCTGGACATAAACACTCACACATACATCTACATTATGGAATACATTTCCTATACTGTTGAATGACTGCGCTAGATGATATGTTTGTGATAAGGTCCGATGTCTGTATATCTGCCATGGCTTAGTGGTAAATCACAATAGCTGTGTGTGCAGGGTCCTGGTTTTGAGCCTTGCAGAGGCCATTTATTTTGTTGCAGGGCAGAACAAGGCCATTGGATACGGAGTGATTAAGGCACATTAAAGCAGTTGAGAGTGGGTTTGCATGGTGCTAAGCAATGCTTACCTCTGGTTACAGTTTCTTACTCTGTTAGCCTCTACATTGCTTTACCAGTGTAATACTTGCATACTGGTGGCCAAACAGGCTTACACCCGCTTGCCCCTGCACTTGCAGATGCACTGCATTTGGTGTTTGCATCTAACACTCACACCCCTGGGTGGGAGTGAGGACTATGATATTACCTTGTGATGTCTATTACATCAGATTACATGCCTACAGTATCTGGAATGGCTGCCCATTAGGCGACAGCATGCAGTTCCAACTGTACGGAATCTGCTGCCTGTCCATAGTTTCATTCATATTATTGGTGTGTTCCTCTTCCAATCTGCACCCATCTGGCTAATACATGGGAACTGGCACTCTTCAATACAAACAAGTAATTGGGTTTTGGAACCCACATCCTTCAACCGAGTCATGCTACTGTATACCTAATATTCTAGCATCTTTCTAAGGTTGTCAGTGGAATATGTGCTTTCTGTCCCTATCAGACCTCTCATATGATTGGGGAAAAATACAAATTGAATCAGGGACACGGCATAACAACATCAGGAACACATTTAAATTATTGGTGCTATTAACCTGACACATTGACAGACTCAGAGCATTTGAATTCATACATATTTTCTGAGGTAACTGATGTTTATAACTCTTAATTCTTGTCGTTATTCATTTCGTGTAATTCATCACCTGTCCTCCAAATGTCACTAGTTTTAGGAGGGTTTAAGTGGGACAGAGTTAGAAACTAAGTCAAAATCAGGGACAGTTCAGTGGTATGATCCCTATTTGTTCCCCCAATATTTTATGGCCTGTCCAGTGGATGTGCTCTTAGGGGTTGAGAGGTATGGGCGCCAGCTATGCCCATTTTGGAATATTATTCATTTCCCCAGGGCGGTCCTAATACGACTGCGCCAGCCAACACCTGCACGCCTAGGCCCATAATTGCATACCCATAGTTCCCCCACCTGCCACTCCTCTACATCACTCATCCTTACTGTGGGTGCAGGTGGGGTATAAACACACCACTACACACTGCCCACTCTCCCAATGTCAGGATACATGTCGTACATTGTGTCGACCCATTGGTTATCAGGCTTGCACAACCTACTGGTCCATGTACATCTATAGCCTGGTTTGATAAGTCATTACCGGGACTGCCGATCATTAATTTTTGGTGTCCCACAAGGGACATCGATGTCTATGTTTCAAGATTAGACCTGGCAGGTCTCTCCCACTGGTAGTATCCTGCTGGTGATCTGGGAAGCAGTGGTGTGTTTACCTTTATTGTGTGTCTGTATGTCTCACCAGCCTAGCTGGGTGGGTGGGGGGGTTGATGCTATGTGTTACATGTTTGTTTATTGGGCCCCTCACCCCCATATGCACGGCCTGTGAACATATGTTACTTGTAACCGCTGTATGATATCCTAGCTATATACATGTGTATATTTACAGTCATATATATATATATATATATATATATATATATATATATATATATATATATATATATTTACATTACTATATACAGATATATCTGCATATGTATGCATACATGTATATTTATATTTTGATGTCTATATATATATATATATATATATATATATATATATATATATATATATATATATATATATATATATATATATATATATCTTACAACATATGGGTCTATGGGTGTCAGCATATATATATATTTATATGTGGGTATTTATCTGTATTCTGTCTCTGTATGTATACATTTGTACTACGGAGAGGGAGAGGCTTATCTCTACGTCGCTATGGGTAGATATACACATACATACCTCTACATATATACGTCTACATCTGGTTATTCTGTTCCTTGCCATATAGATTACACTTTGCTGCAGTGGGACTCGTAGTGGTTGTGGCTGCTTGTTGGCGATGCTCATCCCTAGGGTTGTCCATATAGGCCCACATCAGCCACCACCTGCACACCTAGACCCATAAGTAGCTACCCATAGTTCCCCCACCCGCACCTCCTCAACAGCACCCATCCTTACTCTGGGTCCTGGTCTGTTCTGGACACACCACTACACGCTCCCCACTCTCCACTTCATGGGACTCATTTCATACAATTGCTTCGGCCCATGGGTCATCAGGGTTTCCCACCCTTGTATTCTGAGTATGTATACACCCCAGCCAGGATGTTCGGTCTATCACCTTCTTTTGGTTTTGCCAATTTTTGGGGTGTCCTGCAAGGGACGCTCCTGTCTGTGTTCCAAGATTAGAATTCACGGGTGCACTGTGTACCCCCTGGTTGTATCCTGCCTGTGGTCTGGGGCGCAGTGGACTCTTTACATCGTTTGTGTGTATGTTTCCAGTGTCCGGCTGGGGACATATTTTATATATATATATATATATATATATATATATATATATATATATATATATATAGTGTGTGTGTGTGTGTGTGTGTGTGTGTCTGTAAAGCAATACATACCCCCAGCATACTTACACATGCTTACTGGTGTTTATATATGCTTGACCTGCTTACTAGTGCCTTATTCATTATGACACTGACACTTCACTCCAGTTAACTTTTAATTGATATTTTGCAGGTTATACAGCGGACACATGTTGCAATATGTTCATGTACAGATTACCGATGGTAAATGGTATGTGATACTGTGGGATTCAGTACGGGAATGTCTGTTCATTAGGCGGTTGCTCTAACCAATACACTATCGCTGCGCTGCTTCATTTGCATATATACCCATGGCTCCTGGTTCCCCAAACACACACCCCAACCCCTCACTAACACTGTAGTCATCCATTCTCCAGTCGGATTCGCAGTGTATCCACACCACTACACATTGGCCACTCCCTACTCCTATAGACCCATCCCATCGGTTGACTCACTCCACGTATCCTCAGAACTCCCAAACGTTTAGTCCACAAACATTGGCGACATCAGCGACCAAAAGAATACTATTCACAATTTATGGGTTGTCCCACATGGTACACGCATGTGTTTATGTCAAGATTAGACTCTGTACTTCATTACATCCTTACTCCCGTTAACATGACACTACAATAAATTAATAAGTATGACTATGTGGTAACGCACACGTTACACATGAGAGCCTAATTATTACATGTTCAGCTTATTTCTTTTATAAATAGACCGGTTTACTAACTGGCATTGCCATAGCAGGCAGACCACAGGAATGATTCCATGTGTAGGAAAGTCCTCACATTTAATTATTTTCAGCATAGCACTGACTTCGGACATTGTACACACTTCTGCGTTTTAGCAGTTTCATCCTGTCTATCTTCTGCACAACCTATTATTCTATCTACTGTCGAGGTTTGTAAGGGCACATTCATGTTATTTATGTTTTCAAATGGAATGAATGTGTTACAGAGAATGTACTTCTACATATTGATGTCTGCATGTGTGTATGCATATGTACTTATAACGACCTCATTGAGCTCCACGGGGCGGTCCAATTAGAACCAGCCCATCCAACCCTGGCACATCTGGCTCCATAATTTCATACCCATAGTTCCTCCACCCCCACCTGTGTTTAAAATCATGCATACCATCTATTGTCCACTTGTTATCACAGCCATGACACACCTCCACACATTGCCCCCTCCCGAGCGTTAGGGGCCCTAGACGTATGTTGTCCCAACCCAGTTATTCTCAGGCTCTCACACCATTTAGTCCTTGAACATACATGCCCTTGCTTGTGTAATGGTCAGATGGCCAAATGGTCTTTCAATTTTTGGGTGGTCCTACCATGGACTACCCTCTGTGTCTAAAGTAGACTTAGCAGATCAACAATGTTACCCTCAATGGTAATATCCTGCCTGTGATGTGAGTAGCAGTGCATTGCTTACTCCTGCCCAGCTTGATATGACATACGCTGACAGCACTATATAATACTGGGGTTGCCATTGATTCCCTTCTCATTCCTTTTGTATGCTTTATTGTAACACCGTTCTTTCTTCATAGATATATATATTATATATCTGTATATACTTATATACATTTCCTATGCTGGGCACTGCTTAGACCCATGCAAGTGCACTCAGACTTGCTTACTGGTACTTATATATGTTTACTGCTGCTTATTTGTGCTTACACCTGTTTACTGGTAACTTATTCATTATGACAGTGCCACTTTGCTTGAATGATATTTAAGTTAAATTTCTCATGCGATACTCTTATGCCGGTTTTATGGCAAAACGACATTCATTCCACATGGAAAATGATATGTGCTGTTGTTGAGCTCAAACCGTGAATGCCTGTTTGTTAGGCGGATGCTCGAAACACTACACATTTGACACGTTGATTTTGCATGTTTTTCTCTATTTGAATGAATATGATGTGTAAGCTACGCTCGGAGGGCAGCGACATGCAGACACACTGCGCTTTGCTTACACCTTCGATATTGCAGCAATTCAAATGTATAATAGGGACACGGGGACAGGGAATCTAATTGTGAAAGTTCTAGGGATCGGGCTCAACATTCCACTACGTGCTTGTGAGTTTACTACGATTTTATTTCATTGTTCGTGGACACTCTTGTATGCTTAGCAAACATTTCGGTATCCACGGACACTGAATTACTGACTTGCTATTAGGGGTGGGCTCTACTTGTAGGCATAGTAGGTTTTGCAAGTGTCAGGGCATGTTTATGCCTCCATAGAGCACTTGTACATGCCCCCTGCACTCGCACACATTTCCTGTGCACGTCGAGGTTGCGGTGGCGTGCCCTCATACATATTCATATGGTGCTGATGCGCCATCTGTAGTGAGGATGCTCAGCGCAAGGCTAAAACCATCCTTGTGCTGAGCTTCTTGAATCCCAGGGATATTTTCTCATGTCCATGTCTTCCCTTCTATTTTCCTTACTTTGTGTGTTAGACTTCCTATGGTAAATCATTCACTTTGGAATTATTTCATCACTTCAGCTTTTGTAAATTTAACCTTTACTTTACTAATCTTCTGTTTTACATCCCCCCTTTGTGATCTTATTATTTGGGTTGTGAAAGTTTCCATACTTGGATACTTTGCCTGTATTTCTCTTCAAATATATGTGGAAATGCTTTCTGGTATTGACTATTTTGGCTTTCTCCTCTGCACAAACATTGCAAGAAATCAGATCTCTTTTTCTTTCCCATGTCAATGTTTATTTTTTATGCCTTTTGAAAATCTCTAGGCTTTGTTCTTTACATGTTTTGCACTTCCTTGGTTACTTATTCTTCCAAATGGCCCAACATTTTTGTCTACATAATAGTTTTCACTGATCTGTTGTATGGATGAACACAAAAATACATGTGATGGTTTTGATAGTTTTTCTTATGCAAGTATTTTTCTTTCCACCAATTTCTGTCTTAATCATTTTGAAAGTGTTCTATCTGGAAATTCTGGGCTTCTTGCATAATGGTAACAATACATAATGTTTTCCTTATCCTCAATACTCCACTCTATCATCTTTATGGCTCTTTTCCAGCCTCTCGTTTATTGTGGACTACTACTTCTGCCTAAAATGTGGTAGGTGCATCCTCCCCTGAACATGGCCTAGCCTCATTGTTGGAATGTTTCTGTGTCTTGAAGACTCTACACTGTCAGTTTTTCACTGTGTGCATACGTGGATCAGGCACTTGTTTATACTGGGACTTGTGTACCCAGTTGTCTTTTTTTATTTTTTAACCTACGTCTGTCCATGATGTACGCTATCTAAAATACATTGTATACAGCAGTGTCATACCCAGTAAAATACAGTTTATTTAAAGAGAAGCCCATTGTTAACCAGTATCCTATGTTTTCCTGCATTCCAGTATAGCTGATTTTGCTTATTGTATGTATTTCTGGACTCCAACTTGTTCTTGTTACACAAATTTGTAAGGAAAGCAATTGTATGCATTTGCAACTAAACAGAATAAATCATAATTGGAGGTTACCAATCTAATGGCCCTAGAGCCTTTTAAGCCTAGCCATTCATGCCCCAGTTTTCATAGTTGTCTTTCCCAAGGACTAGAAAGACTTTGGTGTATGCCTGTGCCTTAGACAATAAGCTGCTGTTGTCCATAAAAGCCACAGGTGACAAGCAGGGGTGAATTTATGATTTCCCATCCATTGGTCCAAATATTATTGGAATAAGCTTAAAGAAGAGCTCTGTTTCACATAAATGGAGAATCTTTTTCCAGAAAAAGGGTAAAAACACAAACCTGTTCCTCCAGCATGTTTTGCTTATGTCACAGACAATGTTTAGATCCTCAGACTGGGTAATTCTTGTGCTGTTTGTTTTGTGAATGTGCAGCATATCCATTAAGGCTGGATTTGAGAAGGTCTTTTAGGCTAGCTTTTATTGCCCTGTGGTAGTCTGTAGGAGACCGAGTACAGGGACAAGAGTTTGGGGTTTTCCAGATAAGACATGTTTTTTACACCCTGTATTCTTTTAATGAGGATTCTCTGTGGCCACTATAGTTGTTAGAAATGCCTGGTTAGGTACATGCTGAAGAGCACAGTGTACTTGATTACTGGTCTAATAAGGGCTAAGTATAGTGGGATTATGATCTACTTATATCTGGATGCCAAGCCATAAGTTATAACTTGGCACACATAGAAGGATCTCCTCACCACTGTGGACACATGGTGATCAAAGTTTAGGTTACTGTCAACCTGAGTTCTCAAGTCCCTTACCACTAGGTTTACTTTTAGGAGAGTGTTATCAGTGTTGCAATTTGCAGGGGTGGTCAACTTCCCAAAAGGTATACATATGCATTTGTTGGAACTGAGTATTAGGCTATATTTCTGGCACCAGTTACTTGTCTCTCAGACCCTCCTCAAGGATATTTACATCTTTAGAGGAATTAGTCATTGCGCCCGACTTCCAGTCTTCTGCAGATTCGGTCACCCAAATACCCTCTATATTTGCTATGACGTCAGAGAAGTGTATTCCAAACCGGAGAGGTCCAAGTGCTGAGTCCTGTGGAACACCACTAGTAACAGGCCTACTTGAGGAGCTGTATTCCCCCAGCCTAACTTCATGTGTCCTATCCATGAGTCATTTGACTATCCAATTGGGTTACATAGTGATTTATGTCTACATTTTTGACATTGTCTATAATACCTAAGTGAGGCAATGTGTTGAACGCCTTTACCAGGTTGAGGTAGGCCATATGAAATTTTTTGCCAGTCATCCATGGTTCAAGTGGCATTCTCAGAGTAGTCCACTGGGTTTAGTAGGTGTGACCTACTCTTGATGAAACGAAACTGGGATGGGTCCAGTGTTTGAAGATTTCCAATGTATTTATTAGATCCATGATAACTTTTTCCATGGCCTTGCATATAAGACTAGTCCAGCTTATGGGTCTGTTGATGGTCCACCTTTATGTAGAGGGATGACCATTGCAGTCCTGCATTCCCTAAGGATGAAGTCTGTCTGGAGACTGTGGCTGAATAGAGGTTCTAGTTGGCCTGACATGTCATGTATCAAACTATTTAGGAGGCATCCCTGGATGTTATCAGGGCCCATTGCTGTAGTGTGTTTAGCTCTGGAGAGGGCAGTGAGGACCTGATTACTAACAGTAGGGGGATAAGTGGTAGAGGGTATTTTCTATGGAGTAACTAGCCATCTTCAAGTCATATGGACTCTGTATTCTACTTGTACCGTAATGCTGTTGTGTAACACTTTTTAGTAAAGTTACTGTCCTCTACTCTTTTAGTTTGTTAACTACTTTAGCCATTTAAATGTTTCTATCAAGGCTTTTCTGTCTGCACTATAAGGTTGAGAGGTATGCCTTTGGTTCATAGGTAGGTACTAGGCTATCGGGCCTAGGGCCTATACAAGCCTAGCCATAACAATTCCATGGCTATTGCTTCCCACAAATATTTACTTTCCTGGACGTCTGTCTAGCAGGGCTACTGATGTGATCCCCAGGGTGAATTTCGTATCTCCCATACAATCGTCAAGGTTCCTCTTGAAGACATGTATGGGCAGTCTATTCCAGAGTATGGGGAGTCTCTGGGTCAGGAACCTATTCCTCTGATATGTTCTATTCATCGTGATGACAAGGTTAAGATCCCTGGAGCATGTGGCTCAGAGGGATTGGGATTAGCATGTCCAACAACTCTGGATTTGACATGGCCTTGTATGTTAGGCAGAGATCACCTATGAGTAGGCGATATGTGACAGAGTATAGCTGGAGTTTCTTTAGACGGTCAGCATAAGGCATCTGCTTTATGCCTGTGAATCTTTTTGTGAGGTACTTCTGCGGCCTTTCTAGTTGTTGCAGATGTCTTGTGAGGTACATACCAAACAGGGCATTGTATTCTATAATGGTTCTAATGATGGATGAGTATAGAAGGACAATGACCTCCTTTTATCTAGATGAAAAGACCTTAGTGATGAGGTGTGCCATGTAGAAGGATTTTCTAACTGTTGTGGCTATGTGGTTATCAAAGGTGAGACCACTGTCCACCTGTGTTCCTAGGTCTCTTATCACACTTTCGGTGTTTTGTGTATAGCCACCTATGTGGTAGTTCACAGGTTCATGTTTTTTTCCCAAAGGGGACAACTATACATTTTTTGGCATTTAGCTTGAGCCCATGGCTCTGGCACCAGGCATCTGTTTCGGTAAGGCCCTTTTGTAGTATATTCACATCATTTGGGGATTCAATAATGGCTTCCAGCTTGCAGTCATCTGCGAACTTTGTAAGCCAGAGTCTCTTAGTGTTGGCCTGTACTTCAGAGAAGTAGATGCCAAACAAGAGTGGTCCCAGGACAAAACCCTGTGGTACAACAATTGTCACTTGTCTGGACCTGGATTTAGAGTCGGCTGCTTTTCCAATGTGTGTTCTGTCAGTAAGCCAGTTTGGAATCCATCGAGTGATGTAGGGATTAATGCCAAGCTTTATAAGTGTATGTATGATTCCAGAGTGGGTGATAGTGTCAAAAGCCTTGTCAAGGTCCAAGTAGGTTGTGTTGAACCACCTTACCCTTGTCCACGGCTCTGGAGACTGATTCAAAGAAGTCGATCAAGTTCAGGAGGAAAGATCGGCCCTTCACAAACCCAAACAGTGTTTGAAAGTTGCCAATGTCTTTGTTTATAAGTTCCATGATAATACGTTCCATGGCCTTGCAGATCAGGCTTGTCAGACTGATGGGATGGTAGTTCCCAGGATCCAAAGTGGATTCCCCCTTGTGGAGTGGGATGACTGTAGCTGTGTGCCACTCGTTGGGCACGAAGCCTAAGGTGAGTTATAACTGAAATGTCATGAAATCACAAGAAAGTAATGGCTTTTATTGCATGCATATTCTTATAGACTAGATAGACTTTTTGTGCCTAATTGTCACTAGCCCGTACAACTTTATACAAACATAAATAAGTAAAGAGACATACATATTCCAAGTGAAATTTCAGTTTAATTTATTTTACACAATAAAGTAAACAAGCAAGCAGACACACAGCTTCCGCGTGAAGTCATAGTTTTATTTATTTGACTGTTTCATAACATATGTAGGCATAGACAGATATTTTCGATGTAGCAGGTCGAAAATTAAACAATCTAAATCACAAGTGAAATCAAGTGTGATATTTTGTTGCAAAAAGAAAAACTGTTGAATCACTACACTGAAAAACATCTGTAATACATGCTCACTACTAGTTCAAGGAACACCATTGCACATAAAACTAACAGACAATAGAGAAATACTTCTATACTTAACATAGCCACTCAATTAAACAGCTTATTTATGCAAAAATAGAGATATTATTTTATAATTAACATAGACACTCTATTAAACAGCTTATTTATATTTATACATTTCACATATGTACATACATACTCATATTTCAGGCATGAGCAAAAATGCCATTCTTGCCTGCAAGGTTGTAGTTATAGTTTGACCTAATTTCCATTTTTTATATTCATTCAACTATCATCTTGCTTGAATTCCGCTTCTGCATTTTTATGTCGCAGGCCAGGTTAAGGTTCCTGGGACAAGTGACCCTTATCCCATTTGTCTTGTGGATGTGCAGCATTTCTATTAGGTGTGGGTATAAGATTGCTGTGTAGGCCAGACACAGATATCCTCTAAGTAGTCTATATACTACTGAGTACAATGACAGTGACTTCAGTCTGTCAATGTATGGCGTGGTGGAGACCATGTAATTTTCTTAGTTAGACATCTCTGAGGTCTCTCAAGTGGCTGCAGGTGCCAGGTAAGGTACATACAAAAGGAACACTGTACTCGAGTATTGGCCTGATGAGAAGTGAGTACAGGGGAGTTATGACCTGTTTCACTCCTGAGGCAATGCCTTTGCTAATGAGGTGAGCAACATAGAATGCCTTCCTTACCACAGTAGACACACTGTGGTCAAAGTTTAGGCTACAGTCAACTTGTTTTCCCAATTCTCTCATTACTGAGTTGTTAATGTAGGGTATTATTATTTATATGATAGTATGCAGGGATATGATTTTTACAAATTGGGATGATAATGCATTTTTTAGCACTGAGTTTGATTCCACAGCTTTGGCACCAGTCATTAATTTGTGTAAATCCCTCTTGAAGTATATGGACATTGTTTGGGGATTAAATGATTGCACCTAATTTGCAGTCATCAGCAAACTTAGTCACCCACAGCCTGTCTATTTTGGCATGAACTTCTGAGAAGTATATTCCAAACAATAGGGGGTCCAGCACTGAAACCTGTGGAACTACACTGCTGATAGGCCTTCTGGTCAAGGTAAAGTCCCCAACTTTGACAGAGTATGATCTGAAGGAGAGCCAGTTAGCAACCCACCTGACAACATAAGGGTTGATTTTCAACTGGGAGAGTTTATCAATGATGCCCGAATGTGAAACTGTGTCGAAGGTCTTTGTTTATTTAAGGTAGGCTGTATGCACACATTTGCCTTTTTTATGGCTCTGGTGATGTTTTTGAAGAAGTCTACCAGGTTTAACAGCCATGACCTGTCTTTGAAAAAAACAGAATTATCAGATCAAGGGTTTGGAGATCACCTATGTGCTTATTTATAGGGTCCATGATGATTTGTTCCATGGCCTTACAGATAAGGCTAGTTAAGCTTAGGGGTCTGTAGTTTCTGTAGTTTGAGTCACACTTTTAATATTCTTGTCAAGTGGCATGACAATTGGAAAAAAAAAATCTTACTTGTAAAACTAGCAATAAAGGGTCAGTGACACGAATGCTGTTAGGAGCATACAAATACCTCCTGCATGCCAGTGTAGGAATGTGTACATGTATAGATCCACCAACACACCACACATATATCATAGGTTCATTGGTTGATACTAGGCTATCTGCCCTAGGGCATTTACAAGCCTAGCCAGAGTGTGTTTGGCTTTCGCCACCCTTTTTAGATTAGTTGACTGTGCCTCTGTATAGTAGGTCACAGAAGATAGCCCATTTAAGGTTAGTTTACTGTGCCTCTGTCTAGCAGTGACACAGAAGAGATCCTAGGGGTAAATTTACGATCTCCCATCCAAACGTCAAGATTCTTCTTGAAGAGGGTCATTGAGGGGCTCTGTCTAACATGGATTGGGATTTTGTTCCAGAGTGAGGGGAGCCTCTGAGATAGGAATCTGTCCCTCCAGCATGTTCTATTTATTTCTGTGCTGGGGTTTACGTCACTGGAGCATGTAGCTCTGATGGATTTGGATTTCTTGAGGTGGAGCTTGTCCATTAATTCTGGGTTGGACATGGCTTTATACGTCAGGCACAGATCGCCTCTGAGTAGGCGGTAAGCAACTGAGTAGAGCTGGAGTTTCTTTAGCCTAACTGCGTAGGGCATCTGTTTGAGTCCCTTGATCCTCTTGGTGAGGTACTTTTGGGGTCTTTCTAGTTGTAGCAGGTGTCGGGTAAGGTACATCCCAAATGGGGCATTGTATTGAATTATGGGCCTGATGACTGATGAGTAGAGGGGCACAATGACCTCTCTTGATCTAGATGTGAACCCCTTCGTGATAAGGTGGGCTTTATAGAATGTCTTTCTAACCACTTTGGCAATGTGATTGTCAAAAGAGAGATTGCAATCTACTTGGGTCCCCAAATCCCTAATTACTACTTCCGTACTTAATGGATTACCACCTATGTGGTAATTTGTGGGCACTTTGTTTTTCCCAAAGGGGATGACTATGCACTTTTTGGCATTTAGCTTTAGGCCATGGCTCTGGCACCAGTTATCCATCTCTGTGAGACCTTTTTGGAGGATGCTTGTGTCAGCCGGCGAGTCGATTATGGCCCCCAGTTTGCAGTCATCTGCAAACTTTGTCAGCCATAGTCTTCCTGTGTTAGCCTGTACCTCAGAGAAATATATACCGAACAAGAGAGGTCCCAGGACTGAGCCTTGTGGGATGCCACTTGTAACTGGTTTAGAGTCTGACATGGCACCTGCAATTCTGACCATGTGGGTTCTAGCCCTAAGCCAGTTTGCAACCCATCTGGTGACATAGGGGTTGATATTTAAGCTGGTGAGCTTATTTATGATGCCCAAGTGGGGTATTGTGTCGAAGGCTTTTGCAAGGTCAAGGTAGGCTGTGTGGACTACCTTCCCTTCCTCTATGGCCTTGGTGACTGTTTCAAAGAAATCAACCAGGTTTAAGAGGCAAGATCTGCCCTTAACAAGGCCGAATTGGGTAGGATCCAGTGTTTGGAGGTTCCCAATGTCTTTGTTTATGATTTCCATGATGATATGCTCCATAGCTTTGCAGACCAGGCTAGTTAGGCTTATAGGGTGATAGTTTCCGGGGTCCGTTGTGGCACCACCTTTATGGAGTGGGACCACTGTTGCTGTACACCATTCTTTGGGTACATATCCTGTTGTAAGGCTGAGACTGAACAGTGATTTTAAGTCAGGGTTCAGTTCTTCTTGGAGCTCAGGTAAAATGCAGCCCGGGACACCGTCCGGTCCCATTGATGCTGTGTTTTTTGCTTTGGAGAGGGCGGCTCTCACCTGTACATCTGTGATGTCAGGGAGGCTACACTCTGTTGGGATAGTCATTTGCTCATTTGGGGGGGAGGGGGAGGGAGAAGTTTGCACTGAACCTGTCTGCCAGGATGTTGGCAATGTCTGTGGATTCAGTGTATTTTTGTCATTTTGCACTAACTCAGAGCATATCTGGGAGTTTCCACCCAGGTTTCTGACATAACTAAAAAAGGCCTTGTGATTATCTTTAGCGTCTTGTGCAATTTTTCTTTCAAAGCTAGCCTTAGATGATTTTATGAGGGATCGTAGTTTCTTGCTAGTACTGATCAGAGTTGCCTTCCCTTTCAGGGATTTTGCTCTATCATGTAGTAGCTTTCTCCTTCTGTTGTACAGCTTATTTATGTCTGGGGTCCACCATACAGGTCTCCTGCCTTTGGAGGAGTGTGTCTTGGTTTTATTTGGGATAGCATGATCCATGCATTCCTGTAGGTATCCATAGAATGCATTTGTAAAGGATTCTGCGGTTTGGGCCATATTTTCCACTGGCCCTGGGGCTTTGATGGATTCCACCTCAGTTTTGAGAAGTGGGAAGTTTGCTCTTGAGAAGTTTTTGACTGTGGTTTCCTTTGCTGGGGGTGGGGATGAGATATGGATGTCCATAGTGATTAATTTATGGTCAGATCTTACCAATGAGGGGTATACCTCTGGTATGGAACATAGAGTCCCCATGTTGGTGATGATCAGGTCCAATATGTTTTCCCCTCTTGTGGGAGTGGTGACCAGTTGTTCCATAGCATTTGAGTTTATAAATTCTAGGAACCGTTGGGCTAGGGTGTTGGGGCTTGAGTAGTGCTCCCAGTCTATGTTTGGGTAGTTAAAGTCACCCAATATAATGGTGTTTGGAGAGACCTTCATATTCTCCAGTGTCTTAAGGAAAGCCGAGTGGGGTTCCTGAGTTTGGGAGGGTGGTCTGTAGCAGGCTACAAACTGGAAGGCAGTTTTTCCCACTGTTAGTTGCACATGGATGGTCTCAGATGCTTTGTGCAGTGCCAATATAGGTGTGGGTACATCTATATACATAAGAAAAGACACACACACAAGTTCATAGACAGATTTGTGTGTATATGTGTGTGTGTGTGTGTGTGTGTGTGTGTGTGTGTGTGTGTGTGTGTGTGTGTGTGTGTGTGTGTGTGTGTGTGTGCGTGTGTGTGTGTGTGTGTAGTGGATCTATAATGAAATAAAATATACAGCAAATACATTTTAAACAACCAAAGCAATGCATATGATAAACACATAATGACACATGACAAATGCATTTAGTTATTTAAATTATCTATTTCCATCTTGATACAGGGTAAGTGGTCTCATCAACACAGCCATCTGAGTCACAAAATAAGCAAGTTTGAGAAAAGTTATGAGAATTCCAATATTAACAGTGAAGTATACCACTAAAACAATTAGGTGCACTGCATACAAAGTTTTAATAAAATACATGGATTACATGAAAAGAGACATAGAGGAGCTCTCTCAGCATGTAGCCCAGGCCGGTATGACCCTGACCTTGAGTAGCATCTTACCCTCACCAAGAATGATGCCACAGTATGATGACAAGATTATCAATTTCAACAATTGGCTTAAGTATTGGTGTCATTCAAAGGGGATCCAATGCCTGTCAGCCTGGGATGACATGCTCGACAAGCCACGATGCTTCGCTAGGGACGGCTTACACCTGTCACCCCTGGGCTTTCGGATATTGGCAAAGGCTCTTGCTACCCCCATAGTGCCTTTTTTAGGCAAGGCTCAAAAGACAAACCCACCTCCATAGGTATCACAAGGGATAAGAAACTAAGAGTAATGCTACTCAACGCCAGAAGTCTAAACCTCAAGATGCACGCACTCGAAACTCTCCTTAGCATGGAGAACATTGATATCTGTGCAGTAACAGAAACCTGGTTCAAGGCTCTCGAGAGCACCCCTCCAGGTTATACCTCATACCATGCTTTTCGGCCCCAAAACTTGGACCGAACCACAAAAGGAGGGGGAGTATCAATATTCGTCAAAGATACCCACACCTCCAGGTTGGTGGCACAGCACGGAGCATCAGAGACTATCCATGTGCAACTAACAGTGGGTAAAACTGCCTTCCAGTTTATAACCTGCTACAGACCACCCTCCCAAACCCAGGAACCCCACTCGGCCTTCCTGAGAACACTGGAAAATATGAAGGTCTCTCCAAACACCATTATATTGGGTGACTTCAACTACCCAACCATAGACTGGGAGCATTACTCTAGCTCCAACACCCTAGCCCAAAGGTTCCTAGAATTTATAAACTCAAATGCTATGGAACAACTTGTTACCACTCCCACAAGAGGGGAAAACATGCTGGACCTGATCATCACCAACATGGGGACTCTATGCTCCAGACCAGAAGTGTATCCCTCACTGGTAAGATCAGACCATAAACTAATCTCACTGGCTATTCACATCCCGACCCCACCCCATGCCCAGAAAACCACAGTGAAAAACTTCTCTAAAGCAAATTTCACATTCCTCAAAATTGAGGTGGAATCCTTCAAAGCCCCCAGGCCTGTGGATAATACGGCCCAGACCACAAAATCCTTTATAAACGCATTCTATGAACACCTTCAGGAATGCATGGATCATGCAATCCCAAATAAAACCAAGACCCAATCCTCCAAAGGCAGACATCCTGTCTGGTGGACCCCAGCCATAAACAAACTATACAATAGAAGGAGGAAGCTACTGCATGACAGAGCAAAATCCCAAAAAGGGAAGGCATCTCTGATCAGTATTAGCAAAAAACTACGGGCACTCATAAAATCGTCTAAGGCCAGCTTCGAGAGAAAAATTGCACAGGACACTAAGGATAATCACAAGGCTTTCTTTATTTATGTTAGGAACCTGGGTGGGAATTCCCAGATATGTTCAGAATTAGTCCAAAATGACAAAAAATACACCGAACCCACAGACATTGCCAACATCCTAGCTGACAGGTTCAGCGCAAACTCCCCTCCCCACCAAAAGGGCTAATATCTATCCCAGCAGAGTGCTGCCCCCCTGACATCTCAGATGCTCAGGTAAGAGCTGACCTCTCCAAAGCAAGAAACACAGCATCAATGGGACCAGACGGTGTCCCGGGCTGCGTCCTACATGAACTCCAAGAAGAGCTAAACCCAAACCTAAAACTACTGTTCAATCTCAGCCTTACTACAGGATATGTACCCAAAGAGTGGCGTACAGCAACAGTGGTCCCTCTCCACAAAGGTGATGCCTCAACGGATCCTGGAAACTATCGCCCCATAAGTCTTACTAGCTTGGTCTGCAAAGCTGTGGAAAGGATCATCATGGACCTTATAAATAAAGATATTGGGGACCTACAGACACTGGATCCTACCCAGTTTGGCTTTGTTAAGGGCAGATCCTGCCTCTTAAACCTGGTCGATTTCTTTGAAACAGTCATCAAGGCCATTGACAAGGGGAAGGTGGTCCACACAGCCTACCTGGACCTCACAAAAGCCTTCGATACAATAACCCACTCGGGCATTATAGATAAGCTCACCAGCTTAAATATAAACCCCTATGTCACTAGATGGGTTGCAAACTGGCTCAAGGACAGAACCCACATGGTTAGAATAGCTGGAGCCATGTCAGACTCAAACCAGTTACAAGTGGCGTCCCACAAGGCTCAGTCTTGGGACCTCTCTTGTTCGGTATATATTTCTCGGAGGTACAGGTCAACATGGAAGGACTGTGGCTGACCAAGTTCGCAGATGACTGCAAACTGGGCGCCATAATAGACTCTCCAGCTGACAAAAGCATCCTCCAAAAGGGCCTCATAGAAACAGACATCTGGTGCCAGAGCCATGGCCTCAAGCTAAACGCCAAAAAGTGTATAGTCATCCCCTTTGGCAAAAACAAAGTGCCCACAAATTACCACATAGGTGGTAATCCATTAAGTACAGAAGAAGTAATTAGGGACCTGGGGACCCAAGTTAATAGCAATCTCTCATTTGACAATCACGTGGTCAAAGTGGTTAGAAAAACATTTTATATAGCCCACCTAATCATGAAGGGATTCACATCTAGATCAGGGGAGGTCATCGTGCCTCTTTACTCATCCCTCATCAGGCCCATAATTTAGTACAATGCCCCTTTTGGGATGTACCTTACCAGACACCTGCAGCAACTGGAAAGACCCCAAAAGTATCTCACCAAGAGGATCAAGGGGCTCAAACAGATGCCGTATGCTGCCCGGTTAAAGAAACTCCAGCTCTACTCAGTGGCATACCGCCTGCTCAGAGGCGATCTGTGCCTGACGTATAAAGCCATGTCCAACCCGGAATTAATGGACATGCTGCACCTCAGAAAATCCAAATCCCATCGAGCTACGAGCTCGAGGGACTTAAACCTCAGCACTGAAATAAATAGGACATGCTGGAGGGACAGATTCATAACCCAGAGGCTCCCTTCACTCTGGAATAAAATCCCAGTCCAGGTTAGGCAGAGTCCCTCATTGACTCTCTTCAAGAGGAATCTTGATGAGTGGATGGGAGATCGTAGGTTTACCCCGGGTATCACTTCTGTGTCACTGTTAGACAGAGGCACAGTATACTAACCTCGAAAAAGGGCATAGCAAAATTAATTTAAAATGGGTGGCGAAAGCCATACACACTCTGGCTAGGCTTATAAATGCCCTAGGGCAGATAGCCTAGTATGAACCTATGAACCTATGAACATGCATTGCTACATATCCAGCATATACAAATTTGACACACTTTCAGGAATGCCTTGAATTGCAAGCCAGTCAGTAAGACCTAGCAAGGCTATGGTTTTACAACCACATGAATATAAACTAAGGTTACATATTGCACGCATACTTATGCACACACATATGAAAATATAGGGAAATACAGAGACTACATAGGTTCATAGGTTCATAGGTTGGTACTAGGCTATCAGCCCTAGGGCCTATACAAGCCTAGCCATAACAATTCCCTGGCTATTTCTTCCCACATTATTTACTTTCCTGGACCGCTGTCTAGCAGGGTGACTGACATGATCCCTGGGGTGAATTTCCTTTCTCCCATCCAATCGTCAAGGTTCCTCTTGAAGAGGTCCAAAGAGGCACTCTGCTTGACATGTATGGGAAATCTATTCCAGAGTCTGGGGTGTCTCTGGGTCAGGAACCTATCCCTCCAGCATGTTTTGTTTATTGTGATGACAAGGTTTAGATCCCTGGAGCATGTAGCTCTGAGGGATTGGGATTTCTTTAAGTGTAGCATGTCCAACAGCTCTGGGTTTGACATGGCCTTGTATGTTAAGCAGAGATCGCCTCTGAGTAGACGATATGCGACAGAGTATAGCTGGAGTTATTAAGGTGGTCAGCGTAGGGCATCTGCTTTAGGCCTGTGATTCTTTTAGTGAGGTATTTCTGAGGCCTTTCCAGTTGTTGCAGATGTCTTGAGAGGTACATACCAAATGGGGCATTGTATTCTATAATGGGTCTAATGAGGGATGAGTACAGTGGGACAATGACCTCCTTTTTTCTAGATGAAAAGCCCTTCATGATGAGGTGTGCCACATAGAAGGATTTCCTGACTGTTGTGGCGATGTGGTTATCGAAGGTGAGACCACTGTCCACCTGTGTCCCTAAGTCTCTTATCACACTTTCTGTGTTTAGTGTACTGCCACCTATATGGTAATTCATCGATACATGTTTTTTCCCAAAGGGGATAACAATACATTTCTTGGCATTGAGCTTGAGCCCATGGCTCTGGCATCAAGCATCTGTTTCTGTAAGGCCCTTTTGTAGAGTATCCACATCATTTGGGGATTCAGTAATGGCTCCCAGTTTGCAGTTATCTGCAAACTTTGTTAGCCAGAGTCCCTTAGTGTTGACCTGTACTTCAGAGAAGTAGATGCCAAACAAGAGCGGCCCCAGGACTGAACCCTGAGGTACTCCACTTGTCACTTGTCTGGAGCTGGATTTGGAGTCGGCTACTTTTACAGTGTGGGTTCTATCAGTAAGCCATTTAGCAACCCATTGGGTGACATAGGTTCATAGGTTCATAGGTTCATACTAGGCTATCTGCCCGAGGGCATTTACAAGCCTAGCCCATCGTTTTGTGGCTTACGCCACCCCTTTAGTATGGGGAACTATACCCATTATTTTGCTGTGCCTCTGTCGAGCAGTGACACTGAGGTAATCTCTGGGGTATATCTGCGATCTCCCATCCATTGGTCAAGATTTCTCTTGAACAAGGCCAGCGAGGTGCTCTGCCTCACATATACCGGGATTTTGTTCCACAGCATAGGGAGTCTTTGGGTGATGAATCTATCCCTCCAGCACGTCCTATTAATAGCCGTGTCGAGGTTTAAGTCTCCCATCCTTGTGGCTCTGACAGATCTAGATTTTTTGAGGTGAAGCATATTCATCAAATCTGGGTTTGACATGGCCTTGTATGTTAGGCAAAGGTCACCTCTGAGCAAGCGTGCGACTGAATAGAGCTGGAGTTCTTTCAGTCGGGCAGCATAGGACAGATTTTGAGACCCTTTATCCTTTTGGTGAGGAACTTTGTGGCCTCTCCAGCTGCTGCAAGTGTCGGGTCAGATACATTCCGAATGGGGCATTGTACTCAATCATTGGTCTGATGAGTGATGAGTATAGGGAGACTATGACCTCCCTTGATCTAGATGAGAATCCCTTCATGATAAGGTGGGCAATGTAGAAGGTCTTCCTAACTACTTTAGCTACATGGGTGTCAAATGACAGACTACTATGAACCTGGGTCCCCAGGTCCCTGATAACTTCTTCTGTGCTCAGTGGATTGCCACCTATTTGGTAGCTAGGGGTAACCTTGTTTTTCCCGAAGGGTATGACTATGCATTTTTTGGCATTTAACTTTAGGCCATGGCTCTGGCACCAGTTATCCGTTACTGTGAGACCCTTCTGAAGGATATCTGTGTCAGATGTGTCTTCTACTATGGCGCCCAGTTTGCAGTCATCTGCAAACTTTGTCAGCCATAACCCTCCTGTGTTTGCTTGTACTTCGGAAAAGTAGATGCCAAACAAGAGTGGGCCCAGGACTGAGCCCTGTGGGACACCATTTGTGACAGGCTTTGAGTTTGACATGGCGCCAGCAACTCTGACCCTGTGGGTTCTGTCACTCAGCCAGTTTGCAACCCATCTTGTGATGTATGGGTTAACATTTAAGCTGATGAGTTTTTCAATGATACCCGAGTGGGGTATTGTATTGAAGGCCTTCGCCAGATCGAGGTAGGCTGTATGGACTGCCTTTCCCTCATCAATGGCTTTGGTGACTGTTTCGAAAAAGTCAATACCCAACTTAGTAAGTTTATCTATGATTCCAGAGTGGGGGATGGTGTCAAAGGCCTTGGCAAGGTCTAGATAGGCTGTGTGGACCACCTTACCCTTGTCCATGGCTCTGGAGACTGATTCAAAGAAGTCAATCAGGTTCAGGAGATAAGATCGGCCCTTCACAAACCCAAACTGGGTGGGGTCCAGTGTTTGAAGGTTGCCAATGTCTTTGTTTATAAGTTCCATGATAATACGCTCCATGGCCTTGCAGATACATTTGCCTCAACTTTCAAATGGTGACTGCTGTAACTCTCTTGCAGTCAAATATTCAGGGAAAGAGTGAAAGATCCAACATTTTATTGCAGCGCAGGGAAAAAAATAAATAAATTGAGTTGGATGGAATCACTATTATACAGACTGTTACTGTGTGATTCCTGAAAGGTGTCGGCTAACGGGAAAATACTTTTAGTAAAAGTAACAAGATTCAGTTTCAATGTTGTCTGACATTATTCTTATTGAAATGTTATGAGATTTTATCCTTCTGTTAGGGTATTTGCAACTCAGTGGGTTTGTTTCCAAAAATCCAAACGTTCAAAGCAATGCTGTCTGTGAACTGAGGGGAAACTATTGTATAAATATATGTTGGCATGAGTACATGCACTAATAAGCAACACTATTGCTGAACATATAAAAAAATAATTATCTGTAAAGGAAAAAAAAAAGCATACAATTGCCCAGGCTGGGATAATCATTCCACTAAGTTTTACAAAAACAAGCGCATCATAAAGATGTAATTTCAGTGCTGCAAAGGATGCAGATTTGAGTGTGACTAGATCAAGTAATCTAATGGCCTGTGGGTGGGGGAAGGGAAATACAAAAGAACAAACAGTAAAGTCTTAGCATTTCCTAATAACAACCAAACCACACCGAAGTTTGTGACATCTATCCTGCAGTATGCTAACAACCTTCTCTGAAAATCCTGCCTCTCTATAAATATACGACTTAACACTGCATTAAAAGATAAACAAAGTACTCTAGCAAGTAACTGATTTTAGAAATAAAATAATGCCCCTTTAAAAGTATTGCATTACTGCTGTGTTTTCTATAGTAGCAGCAGCAGCAGTAGTTAGGTCATTAAATGCCTGAAAGGCTACTTTTCTCAATGGGTAAATGCACAGATTAAGCTAATGAATGGGTGACACTGAGACTGTTGCCAGTAGAACTGCAATTTGAGATGGAATTTGGCTAACACCTTTGAAGCTTCCTGCAGGCAATCTTCCCCCAACCCCCTTAGCCAAAAGTGAGCATGCTCAGCAAGGCAAACCTGAAATGTAAACAAAGGCTGAATCAAAACAAAAAATCCCTGGGATTGTCCCTTTAAGTGTAGCATGTCCAACAGCTCTGGGTTTGACATGGCCTTGTATGTTAAGTAGAGATCACCTCAGAGTAGACAATATGCGACAGAGTATAGCTGGGTTTTTTTAAGGAGGTCAGCATAGGGCATCTGCTTTAGGCCTGTGATTCTTTTAGTGAGGTATTTCTGCGGCCTTTTCAGTTGTTGCAGATGTCTTGAGAGGTACATACCAAATGGGGCATTGTATTCTATAATGGGACTAATCAGGGATGAGTACAGTGGAACAATGACCTCCTTTTTTCTGGATGAAAAGTCCTTAGTGATGAGGTGTGCCACATAGAAGGATTTCCTGACTGTTGTGGCGATGTGGTTATTGAAGGTGAGACCACTGTCCACCTGTGACCCTAAGTCTCTTTTCACACTTTCAGTGTTTAGTGTACTTCCACCAATGTGGTAATTCACGGGTACATGTTTTTTCCCAAAGGGGATAACTATACATTTCTTGGCATTGAGCTTGAGCTCATGGCTCTGGCACCAAGCATCTGTTTCTGTAAGGCCCTTTTGTAGAGTATCGACATCATTTGGGGATTCAATAATGGCTCCCAGGTTGCAGTCATCTGCGAACTTTGTTAGCCAGAGTCCCTTAGTTTTGGCCTGTACTTCAGAGAAGTAGATGCCAAACAAGAGAGGTACCAGGACTGAACCCTGAGGTACTCCACTTGGCTGGAGCTGGATTTGGAGTCAGCTACTTTTACAGTGTGGATTCTGTCAGTAAGCCAGTTGGCAACCCATCGAGTGACATAGGGATTAATGCCCAGCTTAGTAAGTTTATCTATGATTCCAGAGTGGGGGATGGTGTCAAAGGCCTTGGCGAGGTCCAGATAGGCTGTGTGGACTGTCTTACCCTCATCCACAGCTCTGGAGACTGATATGGATCTGGATCATAATAAAAAAATCAAAATATCAATAAAGAAAAATGAAAAATATTAAGCTTACATATTTTAAAATTCTTCAGTATAATATTTAATCAAAAACTGCTCAAAATGAGCTGCTTTCAGAAATATATTTGTTAAGCCCTGGTACTTGGGAAACATTCAAACAACTGCCAGAATAGTTCTCCGTATTCTAATCTGTCTTTCTGGCACTCCCCTCTATCATTAATTTGAATTATTTCCCAAATAAAATAAGCAAACTTGATAAAACTTATGAACACCTTAGAGTGCTTAGTCAATGTATTTGCAGTGCCACCCTTTTTAATTGCGTAGACATGTTCATAAATTATGGCCCTCAAGCATCACTTAGTTTTACCCACATAGAAAACTGGGCAAACAATGCAGCTAGCCAGATACACCACTCTTCCAGCTGGACTTTAACAGCTCTTACCCTTGAATAGCAGGTGTTGGTAGTGTTAGCACTGCCTAAATTAAACCTGCACTGTGAGCAGGATTCAGCAATTTACCATACCATCTTGTATTAGCTTCAAAATGTCTATTCTGTTCTAACAAACTTCACATTTTATTTCTTTTGCACACAGATCTTGGGGCATCACCTAACTTATCCAGTAAACCAGCTGAATGGAATACACTGGTCCTCAGAACACATTTTCTTTATGTCAGTAGCTTTGCTGTTAAAAGTAGCATCATAGGATGGTAGTATTTGTTCTTATTGTCATTTATTTTATCTCCTAATAACCCTTGGAGAGGTTCCTGCAATGTGGATTGAAATACCAACCTATGTCAGGATACAATCTCCAAAGCCACAGAATCCAATTATTCCTTTGAATAGTCCATTTCATGAAATAAACCTTTTAGTTTGTACAGTTCTTTAAAAATATATAACGTCACTTGAAATAACCCTCGACAGATGCTCCAACTTTGAAACTCAAAATCCAGTGCATCTTCATCCACTAGCAAGCCAATATCAGTTTTTACCACTTCAAAGAATTTTCATATAAAGAAACTAAAATTAAAATAATGAATAAACTTGAAAAAATGAACTATGACATTCAGGAATATTTGTAAACCAGATTGATGCCACATCCAGTAAAATGCAACTGTTTTATTTTTTTTTTTTACCTGCCATTGTTTTAATTAGCATGCTTTACAAAAATGCTTCTGGTAAGTAGCACCCACAAATGATTGCATACTTTTCAGTTTGCAATGTAAGGATGGCTAATGCGTCCAGCTTTGCCTGCACAAATGTGCCAACTGTTAGACCTTACACTGCAAATCTCTCACACACAAAAGCAGAAAGGTCTAACCTCCACAACTCCCTTTCCTTTAGCCAGCAAACATGTACACAAAACCTGAAAATAAAATTAATGCTAAGTAGTACATAAGTTAATATAATAAAGCAAAAAGCAGGCCTTTAAACCTGCACTGACTGTTATTACTTACTACAACTCTTCACAGAAAGCCATGGTACATGAACCTACCTAAATGCACAGTCATTTCTTAGAACAAGTTAATAGGGTGCTGTAACATACACTGTAAAATAGCATATATACATTAAAAAATGAAGAAAGGTCCCAGCCTCCAAATGACCTCCACCCAAAATAGCATACAGAATGATACAAAAAAACCCTAAATGGCCCCCAAAACATTCATAAAAGCAAAAAACTGAAGATAATTAAAAAAAATTAAAAAAATGTAGGCCCAAGAGGAAAGATCTGTTCCTGTGTAACTTGATCCATAGCAATAAGCCTACATTTTAACATTCCATGTGCATATCAATTCACTTAACACCAGAGCTGAATGAAATAAAAAAAATATTGACAATGAAAAGTCACGCCAGTCTAAAATGCAGCATAGTCTTCTTGACTCAAGACCTTCACTTCAATGACCAACCACAATACAGACACATATCAAGTCACTTAAGTATCAAAACATGGTCATGAAATCTAAGAAGTGTTAATTTGTCATCTGTAAACTAAAGTGTCCTGAAAATGATCACAGCTATTCAGTCAAGTCTCCAATTCACAAATTCAGGAAACAATGGCTAATAAAAATCTGATTTCTTAATCTCTAGAAGAAAAAGAAAAAAAATGCTATAACATTAACACCATCTTTCTGCAGTAGTTCCTAAATTCGAACTGAATCAATAAAATCAATCACAAGTACCAGACAAAAATAATCAATCAAATAGCCCATAAACAACAGGAAAAATAATCCACTCATAAAATACTACATTTAAAATACTACATACAGTTATTACGGATACATGTAAAACCTTAGGCCTTGTAAAATCATTTGGGGGGTGGGCAAATTAAAACCAAAATAACTCAATTGAACAATGGATAAATAGAACCAGGACTGAGTGTTAGATACTTAAACTGTTTTGAAATACTAGTATAGGAAATCTGTTTCATGAGGAGTGGAACATGATTCATGAAACATGTGCTCTCTGCCTAAAGAATAATATACCAGACCCCCATATATGTGTATATATGCATTTATTTTTGTCCTAATAATTATATTCCATACATTTTTATTATTCAACAAAATACAACAAACAATATCTATTTGCAACAAATTTATACTTACACTTTTGAAATTCCATATTTCTTCTTTGTCTAATATATGTCAGTAGGTATAATATTTTTAGATCTTGAACAAATTTTGTTACACATCAGTTTTTAAAAGTCTTGAAAAGTATTTTTTATATATTTCCTATTTTTGGTAATAGCTTTCCTAGTAGTAGTTAATAAAATCCATAATAATAAGTATTGAGATTTGTGAGTACAATCAGGGATTGGAGCATTAATAGTTTGAAAGATTTGGATCTGTAACAATTATCAGACCATAACTCTCCAGTAAATTATCACATATTTGATCGGGTCTAGGACTATTCCCTGAAACTACATTTCACTGAAAGTCAAATGACTGTGCACAAATCACTGAAATCTCAATTCACTGAAAACACAATTCACTTAAACACATTTCACTTAAAGTTATATATGGCCTTTTCCCCACTGTAGTGCGACCCTGGAGTTAGTATATATAGTAAGGGGGGTGGGGGGGCATAGCCCCCCACATAGATTGGAGATATATATATATATATATATATATATATATATATATATATATATATATATATATATATATATATATATATATATATATAATGTTCAGAAAAGAGTAATTTATTGGAATTGCAAGTATGTATGAAATATGAGTGGAAAAACAAACCATAAAGTCTAAACCAAAATCAAAGAAAAACGGCTGTGTCAGCGTACAGGGTGTATATCCAAAGTAGTATTTATTGCATAAATTACACAAGCGCTTTCACCCTAACTTAATTGTAGGGCTTTTTCAAATGTTACTACTTTGGATATACATCCTGTACGCTGACACAGCCGTTTTTCTTGGAAGTATGTATGAAATGTGTTTCAGTGAATTGGGTTTTCAGTGAATTGAGCTTTCAGTGAATTGTGCACAGTCAAATGTGTTTCAGTGAAATGTGCTTTCAGTGAATAGTCCTAGACCCATCTGATCAGCATTCATTTAATTATTTTCAGCTGTAAAATATGTACCCCAATCCACATTTATTAGCATATAGTATGGAAAAACTGTGATAGACAAGGACTTTTATCCACTTTTATCAGATTACTTACTTATTTTCATGAGTTTTATCTATCTTATAGGTTCATAGGTTCATACTAGGCTATCTGCCCTGGGGCATTTATAAGCCTAGCCCGATTGTGTTTGGCTTACGCCACCCCTTGATTTGAGTATACTGTGCCCTTTTTAAAGTTTAGTTTACTGTACCTCTGTCTAATAGTGACATGGAAGTAATCCCTGGGACAAACCTACGATCCCCATCAAGATTCTTCTTGAAGAGAGTCAGTGAGGTGCTCTGCCTAACATGAATTGGAATTCTATTCCAGAGCGAAGGGAGCCTCTGGGAACATACACCTTCAATCTGTAAAGCTCTTTCCAGTGGTGAGAATCAAACCTTGCGATTGAAAGGCATCCACCTTCACCACTGTACCACTTGGCTTTTCAGGTTAGTTATCTTGTAAGGTGTTAGAAGGACTCTGTGAAGAAACATTCATGTGGATTTTTTTTTAAATAAAGAGGGTGATATTCAAGAAAATTTTATTAATGTTTTATTGTCTTCATAAAAATTAAAAAAAAATAATTTGATGCATATATATATATATATATACATATATATATATATATATATATATATATATATATATATATATACATATATATATATATATATATATATATATATATATATATATATATATCTATATGTGCCCCAGGCTGGTATGAGTCTAGCATTGAGCAGTATTTTATTTTCTTGAAGGATGATGTCACAAGACAAACAGAATATGATTGCCTTTAATATTGTCTTAGTTTCTGATGTCATTCTTAGGGTATGAAATATTTTTCAGCATGGAAGGAGATGGTTAACAGACAATCCTGCTTTGCTAGTGATTACCTGTACCTCTCTCCCTCTAGGCTTTTGAATATTAGCTAAAACATTGTCCTCCCATACAGTGCTTTTTTGCAGGCAATGCCAAACTGAAAGTACTTCCAACAGAGTAAATAAAAAAAAAAATCTAAAGGTGTTACTGCTCAGTGCTAGGAGTCTAAACTCCACTCCTTACAAGTTCTCCTCACTGTAGAGATCGCTGATGTTAGTACAGTCATGGAGTCATGGTTTAAAGCTGTTAACAGCATACCAGCAGTGCAAGGCTATAATACCTTCCATACATTTAGAGCAGCTTCTACACACATAGACTAAAGGTGGAGGTGTCTTGATTTACATCATGAATAAATATAGCTCAAGACTGGTCAAACAGGATGATGCACTTGCGTTCTCCATGTTCAAATCAATGCAGGCAAAATGCCACTCCACTTCCTTGTAAGCTATAGGTAACCCTGTATGACCCAAGAAACTCATAACATGAATTTAAACTTATTGGAGCACTCAGCATCCGACCCAATTTCATATTCATGGGTGACTTACTGTGAAACAAGAAAATCCGCACGTATGGCAGGTGCACGGACTAAACCACTATGACCAAAAATAAGAAATGTCCAGCACCAAGGGTTAAGTTCCAAACAGTTTAATGTGGCAGCTCCAAAATAAAGATGAAATAAACATCAGACTGGTTTCGGCCAAAAAATTAGCCTTCCTCAGTACTAAAATAATAACAAGCACACACATAAATTTATATAGTAAGCCTAATAGCAAAATAGCATCTCATTGGATGATTAAATAATCTCATTCAGACCAGGTTTAAACAGACCTCCCAACCTAATAATCCAACTGGATTCTTTTTACTTAACATACTATGCCAACCAAGTTTAGACATTCTGTTTCCTGTGAACCTATCAATAATAATACATTTAAACTTGGCAGTAGTGTGGGTCATAGTGTGTTTAAATAATAAACTTGACATCCTTTTATTTCTTATGTCACTGAGGTGCTCAGAAATACAAACCCTCAGTGACATAGACGCTTGCCCCATATAAAAAGCAGAGCAGGAGCAAGTAGCCAGATATATGACCCAGTCATTGCTACAGTTTCCAAAACATAAAATATCATAAACCTTAGAAGTGTTGCTGCTAGTAAATGCTTTGCTCTTTAATACATGATTACATGCTGAACAATGGCCGCAGGGAATGCACCCCCACTATTAATTAAGAATCATATATGGCATCAAATGTGCAGGCACAGAGACTCCTGGATTTTGTAAGTAAAAATGCTCCCTGGACCAGATTGTCAATACTTCAACCAGGGGCACAATTGTACTGGATCTGGTCTTCACTAGTCTGCTGCATACCCCCTCATGTAATGTCATCTCTGATAATGTCAGACCACAAAATGGTCTCCTTTGAAGTAAAAATAAAGCCTGAAACCCTAGCTAACTCTGGAATGTTCAGCGACTATTCTAAGGCGAACTTCCTACTATTAAGTGATAATCTGGCAGAATATCAAGCCCCTATAAACCCTGAGAACACAGCTGCCTACATGGAACTGTTCACATAAACCCTATTCAAGCATGTTAATAGCTGCATAGAGGCAGCTGTAACAACCAGGAAGAAATACAGCACTGATGGAAAAAACAAGCTATCCTGGTGGAATCACAACATCAGTAGGCTATATAACAGAAGGAAGAAAATAGTGGCAAAACGTAGGAGGTGCAGCACCCAGCAGGATAAAAACACTCAACAAAATAAACAAACAACTCAGAGGACAAATAAAGTCTACCAAAGTCAAATCTGAGGTAAATTTGGCCTCCCAGGCCAAAGTCAACCACAAGGTATTCTTTAGCTATGTCCATAACCTCCAAGGCAATACACAATTGTGTGCAGAGCTCATTGTTAATACAGCCCTCTGTACAGAACCAGAAGTTATAGCAAACCAAATGGCAGACAAATTCAACTCTAACTTTACCCCTCCTCTGCCTCTCAACCTCCACTCAGGAAATACAGTCAAATATAACTCCCCCCTACTATCACTAGGGAACAAGTCCTCAATGCTTTCTCTAAGGTCAAGAACAATGTATCGATAATCATAGACTATATCTGAGGATGCCTTCTAAATAGCATGAAACATGACCTATCAAGCCCTCTCAAATTGCTATTTAACTGTAGCCTCTAAACAGGCTTTGTACCTCAAGAATGCAGACATCAACTGTCATCCCTCTGCATAAAGGTGGACCATTTACATTCTCTGGAAAGTACAGACTCATAAGTCTCACTAGTCTCATATGCTAAGCTATAGAATGAATTATCATGAAAATTATCAGTAATGACATAAGAAACCTCCAAACACTTGACCCAACCCAATTTGATTTTGTCGAGGGCAGATCATGCCTACTCAACCTGGTAGACTTCTTTGAGAAGGTCACCAAAGCAAAGGATGAGGGTAAAAAATGTTCACACTGCCTACCTTGACTGGCCAAGGCATTTGACACAATAACCTACTCAGGTATTATTAAAAAGTTCAAGAGATTAGGTATAAACCCTTATGTCACCCAGAGGATAGCCAGCTGTCTCACAGACAGGACCCAGGAAGTTATAATTGGGAGTCCACCTTTACAAAGAGGCCAGTCACAAGCAGAGTCCCGAAAGGATTGTCCTGGGACCACTCCTTTTTGGTATTTACTTCTATGAAATCAAGGCCAATGTCAAGGGGCTCTGAATGACTAAATTTGCAGATGATTGCAAATTAGGAGCTGTCATTGAATCTCAAACTGACACTAATGTTCTGGATGAAGGACTGACACAGACAAGTAACTTGTTCCAGAGTCATGGTCTAAAACTAAATGAGAAGAAATGCATAATAGTATCCTTTGGGAAGTCATCCATCCCTGTAACTATCATATTGACAACACACCCCTAAGAGTCACCCAAGAAGTGAGGGACTGGGGGACACACATACTTCCCATCTATGTGAAGCAAAGTTCCTCCCTAACCCAATTCAAGTGTAACTTGGACAGTTCGATGAGGAACACGAAATTCATCCCTTGGTTGATACCTGTGTGTCAAATGCACACTGGCAGCCTGTAAATGTTTAATCTCCCAGGCCCTTGCTTAGAAATGTTGTATCTCCCAAGCCCCTACTTACAGTTATCAAAGGTACCATATCTTATCTGAGTTTGGGGTGCATGACTAAACTTAAAAAGGCCCTTGTGGTCATTAGCCTACTGTGTTGTAACCCTATCCATCCCTCCTGCCATGGTCTTACAAGATATCTAAGAGCTACGTTTGAAATATTTTCCTTACCTTATTTTAAGGTTATCTGGAATTAGTGAATTTGATTTTACAGGTAGAAGAATCATTTTAATTATAGCTTAGCTTCAAAGGAAAACATATTTATTCTACTTTTGAATTAAAGATACATACTCCTCAATTATTTTACAACCATTGATTTGTATTATAATACTCAAATCATTCACAGATATTATTCCTAACTACTTTGTTTCACTTAGCTCAAATGGATTATGCTTTATTAATATAATTTCTATTTTATCTTTATTAAATTTTAATTGTTGGATTTTTCAAATAATTATAGAACTTTGGTTGTTAATGTTGTTATAATGTATATCGTCTTCCATTAGGAGGACAGCATTTGCAACATCTACAAATAAAGGATTTTTCTAATAACAAGTTTAATTTAAGAACGTTTTATTTTCATTCAGTCTTATAAAGTTTGCAAAGGGTTCTATTGTAATGGCAAATAGTAAAGGACATACTGATCATCTTTATTTTGTTTCTTTCATGTTGTTTATAAATTGTAAAATATAACTTCCAATATTAATACAATATTTTGAATTTATATATAGCTGTTTTATTTATCAAGAAACCCAAATAAGTGTAATGTTTTAAACAAATAAATCAACTCTCTTAAATGAATTTAGCAAAATCTGTTAAAGTAATATTTTACATTATATCATGTTTGATGTTTACTTATGAAACCTGTTTGATTTTAATCAATTATATATACTGGAATGTTTTAATCACTTTGCTAAAATGGACGTATTTATTTCATAATTATCATTTAGTAAAGACGTCGCTCTATAAGATGGTCATAACTCTAGATCTTTATCTTGTTTTAAAATCAATGTGATAAGAGCATATTCCAAAAGGGCAGAATTTTATTGTAATCTTGAATTAAGACACATGCATCAAAAGAAGAATTGTGTTGTGTGGTAATAACTTATACATAACTGGTATTAACTCACTGAAACCTGGAGTTTTATTCTATTTAACCTCAAATAATGTTATAGTTTTCAATAATGTTTTTACCTTCTCTTGAAACAATTCACAGGTTCATAGCTGATTGCTAGGCTAATGACCCAAGGGAGCCTTTTTATCATAGGATCATAGGACGTTACTAGGCTAATGTCCCTAGGGTCCTTACAAGCCTAGCCAAGTTCTACCCTTATTTCCATTATCAGAACGTATTGCCAATGTCCAAGAGGGATACAGGTGGAATCCCCAGGGTGAATTTATGGTTACCCATCCAATCATCCAGATTGCATCTGAAGAGGGCAAATGAGGTGCTCTGTTTGATATGAAGAGGGAGTCTGTTCCAAAGGTGTGGTAACCTATGGGACACAAATCTGTCCCTCCAGCAGATTCTGTTAATGTCACATACCAGGTAAAGTCTTTAGAGTGAGTAACCCGTGTACCATTTGACTTATGGATATTCAGCATTTCCAATAAAGCAGGGTCAGAGATTACCTTATATGCAAGGCAGAGATTGCTTCTAAGTAGACTGTATGAAGCAGAATAAACTGACAGTGATTTCAGATGGTTCAGATAGTACAGATGCTGATGACCTTAAATTTTCCTTGTGAGGAACCTTTGTGGTCTTTCCAATTGCTGCAGGTGCTTAGAAAGGTACATACCAAAAGGGGTGTTCTACTCAATTATAGGCCTGATTAGGGAAGAGTACAGGAAGGTTATAATATCTTTTTTTTTAAGGCAATGTCTTTACTTATGGGATGAGCAGTATAGAATGTGCTTCTCACCACTGTGGAGACATGGTGATCAAAGGTAATGTTTCTGTCAACCTATGTGCCCAGGTCTCTTACCTCTGAGTGCATACTTAAGGTGTTGCTATTGATTTGGTAGTTAGCTGGAACACTGTTCTTACCAAAAGGGATGATAATATATTTTTTACATTGAGTTTAATATCATGACTTTGGCATCAGTCATTTGTTTTTGTAAGACCCTCTTTTAGGATGCTGACATTGTTTTGGGATTCTATGACTGCTCCCCCTTTGCAGTCATCAGCAAACTTTGTCAGCTAGAGACCTTTAGTTTTTGCTTAGACGTCAAAGAAATAGATTCCAATCAGTAGAGGTCCTGGGACTGATCCCTTTGGAACACCACTGGTTACGGGTCTGCTGTTGGAGGTAGATACCCCTATTTTGACTATATGGGTCCTATCAGTAACCAAGTTAGTGACCCATCTAATAATATAAGGGTTGATACCTAGCTGGGTGTGTTTTTCAATGATGTCTGGGTGGGGGATAATGTCAAAAGCTTTGGCTAAGTCTAGGTGGGCTGTATGCACAGATTTCCCCTCATCAAGGACCTTGGTGACTGTCTTAAAGAAGTCCACTGGGTTTAACACACATGATCTACCTTTGATGAATCCAAACTAAGTAGAGTTAAGTGTTTGGAGATTACCTATATCTTTGTTGATAAGGTCCATGATGATTCGTTCCATGGCTTTGCAGATAAGGCTAGTCAGGCTAATAGATCTATAGTTCCTGGGGTCAGCAGAAGAACCACCTTTGTGCCAGGGAATAATTGTGGCCTTTTCCATTCAGCTGGGAGGAAGCTGGTGCTTAGACTATGCTCAAAAAGAGTATCCAATGGTGTTGCTAATTCTTGTTGGCGTTCATGTAGGCTACAGCCTGAGATGTTATCAGGTCCCATATATGCTGTGTTTTTGGTCTTAGAGAGGGCATTTACAATCTGCTCTAGATACAAGGTAGGGGACAGGTAGTAGGGATGTCATGGGGTTTGTGTGCAGGGACAGGGAAGTGAAGTTTTCTCAGAGCCTGTCAGCTAACAGGTTAGCTATGTCCACAGGCTCAGTATATGTGATATCATTAACTACCAGTTTGATACAAATCTGGGTCTTTCCTTTTAGGTTACGGATGTAACTAAAGAATGCCTTATGGTTGTCCTTAGCTGAGCAAGCTAATTTGGATTTTTAGTTTGCTTTGGAGGACTTCACACAAAGTTTTATTTGCTTCTTTAAGCTGAGGAGGGATGTGATTCCAGTTTAGGGCTTGGCCCCACTTACTCTTAGACAGCAGTTTCTTCCTCTTATTGTAAAGCCTGTTAATGGCAGTTGTCCACCAGGCAGATTTTCTCTTCCTTGCAGAGCCTGTTTTGGGACTCACAGATACAACCGAGTCAGGCATTGTTGCCAGCTCCATCTGAGGGGGGATGTGCAGTGAAGCTATTTATCCCATCCGATAAGAGGTTATAATCTGCTTTGGAGAAGTTTTTTAGTTTAGTTGCTGCTGGGGTGTGGGGGTGTGGGTGTGATGGTTACTTCAAATGAGACTGATTTGTGGTCAGATCTCACCAGGGAAGACCTCACAGTGGGGGTGCTACAGTGGTTCCCCATATTGGTAAACACCAGTTCCAGGATGTTGACACCCCTTGTACGGGTGTCAACCAGCTGTTCCAGGGCATTGGAGTTAACAAAGTCGAGGAACCTTTGGGAAAGTGAGTTTAAGCATGAGTAATTTACCCAGTCAATGGACTTGTAGTTAAAGCCACCCAAAACCATGGTTTTTGGATGTATCTTGATAGACTCAAGTAGATCCAAATAGGCAGAGTGGGTTTCCTGATTCATGCAGGGGGTCCTGTAGCTGGCAATGACTTGAATGGGTGTCCTACTAACACTTAATTGCACCTGAAGCATCTCCAGGGAATCATACTGTTTAACCAATCTGGAGGTGTATTTACCTTTAATGAATATTGATACACCACCTCCTTTAGTTTTCACACCTTCAGTTTGTGGTCTGAACATGTGGAAGGAGGTGTAACCTGGTATGGCTGGGGTGCTCTCCAAGCCTTGAGCCAGGTCTCTATGACTGCACAAATGTCTGTGTCTTCCACAGTGAAGACTGCTTCCAGTGACTGCAGTTTCATGTTAAGACTCCTAGCATTTAGCAGCATAATCTTGAGGTTGTTTTTAGATGGAGTTTTTACATTGGGAATTTTGTCCTTAGGACACTGTCTAGAAAAGGTACTGTGGGGATGGCAAGAGCCTTAGCCAGTAGCCGAAATCCCAGGGTGACAGATGAAGACCATCTCTGGCAAAGCATTGAGGTCTGTCAGTCATGTCATCCCAGGCTGACAGATACTTGATCCCCTTAGAATGACACCAGAAACTAAGCCAGTTATTGAAGTCAATCATTTATGTTTGTATTGAGGCTTCATGCTAGGTGAAGGTAAAATGCTGCTTAAGGCTAGAGACATACTTGCGTAAGACACATAGTCTGAGAGCTCAGTAATGTCTGTCTTCATATAGTCCAGAGAGGTACGTCTCAAGTCATTCACACCAACATGGACTATGGCAAGAGTTATACCAGTACCTATTGTTGTGAGACTTGAGTGCATGTGTGATATGGTGGATCCCGGCTGACTGTGACCTTTTTCTTATCCAGCCTGGTGAGAGGGACATCTGTGTGTCTCACGATCACCAATCCCTAATATGTTTGGTTTTGTGTTTTGCCTTAAGGTCTTGAGAGGTGAGACACTGGTGCATGAGTTATTATGTGTATTGTGTTCTGCAGAGGAAGTATTATATGTAGTGTGCTTGTGTTTGTGTTTGGGAGGTCTCTGGTGTTTAGGCATATTTCTGGTGAGGACCTCCACATATGTAGGTATGTGTGATGTGGAGTTGGTTGGAGTAGGAGGTGAGCTGTGCATGCTGGCAAACTGCTCATTGTCACATGTACTGAGTGTTATGCGAAAGAGCATGGATTCAAGCTTCTTAATATAGCTGCATCTCTCACATGTTAAGTTTCTGTGGAATAGGACTAGAGGGTTGTTAGTGAACATGAGGCAGTTGCTACACCGTCTCAGGATGCCTGTGTTGACCAAGCTGGCTGGAAAAACTGTGGGAAATTGTCTGTGCACAGTGTTAGGTAAATTTATATGGTCAGGAAAAGAAGTCATACTTAGGTGTGTTGGTACCTCTGAGGCTAGGCTTAGTGTTCTACCTGACAGTAGAGCAGGGTAGTGAAAAACCTCTGGAAGACCACAAGCAAAGTGCTAAGGGAAAATTTAACAAGGAAAAAGTTTGCTTCTATAACCACCGACGGTGACCACTGCTAAGTGGCAGTGCACAATGGTGTGCTACACACAAACAAGCACAAATGCGGGGCTTAAATAAAACAATAAATAACCCTTTTGACTCAAACTAGCCAATAAATATTCTCTCTCTGAGCTCTAATTCAATCGCCCTCTATTAGACGGGAACCAGACAGCACTGTCCTCCCACAAGGGTGCAGTTGGGCCTTCTCCAACAAAGTGCAATATAAGAGCAAAAACAGGGACTTATAGTTAGTTGGAAACAACAGATGCCTCAGATCTTTCAGTATCTCAGTGAAGAGCTGGTTTTAGTGCTCAAGTGATACGAAACAGTCTAGACTTAGCAAGTCTGAATCCAGCATATGCTATGAAATGTAGAAGAACTAGAAATTCAAAGTGCATAAAATTACAGTCACAACAGTAAAAAATGGTTTAAAAAACAGCAATTCAGTAGAATACTGTTCTCAAAGTGCAATGTAGACTTTAAAAATAATTATTATTCAGCTGGTTTTAGTGTTCAAATGATACCAAACAGTCTAGATTCAGTCTAGATTTAGCAGCCTGAATCTAGCCTATGCTATAAAATGCAGAAGTATTAGAAATTCAAAGTGCAGAAAATCGCAGTCACAACAGCAAAAAGCAGTTTGAATAAAGCAGCAGTTCAGTAGAATACTCCCGTAAGAGTGCAGACCACAAACTTTCCTAATGTGAAATAACTGGTCTAGAACCCAAGAGCTTAAACCAGAATCAAGTCATTTAGAATAACAGGCACAATAAGCCTTCACCAGCAATTCCCAGCTTAGAAGGGTATAGACCACAATCTCCTGCCACAAGAGTCTAGACTACAAGACTTTCTAATGCGTTCCTAATCTAAAATAAATAAATGTAAAATAAATTGATAATGATACTGAAGCATTTCAAGATGGCATTACTCAACTTGTTGAAGAAACCATCATGAAAGGACAATGAATAACCTACCTACCAACTTTCATTGTACCATTTGTACATACAATATATAAGTTGTTATTCTGTTGTCCATTGTGTTTGTATTGGGAAATTGTCTGCTGTTTTCCAATATGTTTGTATTTTTAAACTGATTGCTATCTCCTACTGTGTTTGCATTGCTAAAGTTATTCTGTTTCAGTAATGCTTCTCAACAACATTGTACATTTCAGCATATCTACTCACTTCTGTTAATTTGAATATTTCATGGATGCTTTATTGAATAAGTCATGGTTATTTGGTCAGCAATCATTAAATAAATAAAATAAATCAATGTATAAGTAAAATTTTCTTTTGAACAAAACTTCATACTTATGTTATGAGAAGAATACAAATTAAGCAGTAAAAAATGTCTGCACGTACGGCAGGTTCAGGGCCAGACCAAACCAGGAATCAGTAAACAAGCGGCCAGCACCAAAGTGATGTAAGCATCCCAACAAAGTAGAAATAAATGTTTAATGTTTAATGGTCCCAAACTGGTTTCAGCAAAACTGTCTTCCTCAGTGGGATATATCTTACTGAGGAAGGCAGTTTTGCTGAAACTGGTTTGGGACCATTAAACATTAAACATTAATTTCTACTTTGTTGTTGTGCTTACTTCACCTTGGTGCTGGCCGCTTGTTTAAGAATACAGATTATGTTATAAATAAATACAAAAAAATAATTCACAAACACACAAAATACTTTTGTACCTATCAGGATTATGCTGGTAAATCACCTATCATTAAGAATTATCTTATAATTATCCTGTGACATGGAAACACAAGTTCCTACCCTGTCTCAGATTGTTTAATCAGACAACACTCTTCTAAGCCAATCACTGTTAACTGTTCCATTCATGTCACCATTGAATCAGTAAAATAAAATAAAAAATCTAATAAAGCTACAATAGCAGTAAATATTCAGCAAACCTCATTCTTCCATAGTTCCCGATAAATAAATCGAAGTCTTTCTCTAACTCCACAAATGTATTACTTCAAGTAATAATTACCACTCATAGGACTCAAATTCAACACCTATATTTCAAATAAATAATTTAAACAAAGAAAACTATTTCATATCTATTAATAAATGAATCTAATATAACTACTGTGTCACCTTCTAGAGTTTATATATGAAGATGAACAGTCAGAGAAAATCAATTATTTCTGAAACATAAAGCTGTAAATGAGAGTTCTTTACATTTCAACTTATTTTTTATTCTGTTTTCTGTTTTCCTTTTTATTTCTCTTCTTGTTAGCTGATCAGATATGTATTCCAATAAATTGCAATGATAAAATGCTGTGATAAAAGTGTTTCTGAGGTTCACAACATAGATCTTTTTATTACCACTATATAATCATCACCAAGCATTAACCATTCTTCAATATTCTACCATGTAACAAATCACCATGATTTAGCAATATTCACAAGAAATGACTTTGTGCTGCACACTTATACCATACAAAACCAATTACAAACATGTAAATTAGCTTCCCACAAATGAATTATAACCTATTTTGTAGACAAAAATGTTTAAAAGGTAGTTAGCAAAAAACTGGATTGTGCTTGTGATGGGAACATTGTTCCTGAGCGGTAGGATCTCAGTTCTGCAGAAGCATGAGTGCTCTGTGCCAAGCACACTGAGATGTTAGGCAATACCTGAATTCTGTCCCTCCTTCACAGCTTCCCTAATCACTTCCCAGTCCCAGGGTAAATCATTTGGAAAATAATCTGCCTTTGATACTCTTGATCATTAGATTCCAGCATGAAGAAGAGTTGGCTCTTTCTATAGTCCATTGTAGATGAACATTGTTATTGTGTGCTTTTGGCATATAATTTTGCTGGCCTGGTATGGAATCTTTGCTTTACTCACCTTCTGGAAGGATTACCAGTTGTAAGTTGCTCCTTTGGGACCTGTTTGCTAAGGCATTTGCCTTGCCCAACTGCTTCTTAATTATGTAGTGGTATTCTCTGTCATAATTTTGCTTTGGCTGCTGGGTTGGTGGAATGGGCACCATTGATTCTGGGGAGTTAGCTTTGGTAGAGATGCCCTACAGATCTTCATAATGCTTGCTTACAAATCGCTTGAAATCATTTAGGTACATTAAGTACTTGTGAGACTATAAGCTGCTTATGCAGTAGTTTCACCGCCTGGCCATGTGGTTTTGGTAACTGTCAAGCAGCCCTTCCTTAAACAGTTCCTACATTGTCTCCACCTGTACATTTTCAATGGAATCTGTTTCTTTGTTTTTGTACACCTAGGCATATTTAATTGCTTAGCATATTACTTTTTTGCCTCAGGTGTCAGGTAGTCAAGCATTTGGGAAATAAGATGCTGCAAGGGTTCATAGGTTTATATGTGTTTACTAGGCTAATGACCATAATGGTCTTTTTAAGCCTAGCCATGCATCCCAAATCTCTGACAAGTTCTGGTACCCTTGATAAGTGTAAGCATGGGCCTGGGAGATGAAACATTTACAAGGAGGGGCCTGGGAGATGAAACATTTACAAGGAGGGGCCTGGGAGATGAAACATTTACAAGGAGGGGCCTGGGAGATGAAACATTTACAAGGAGGGGCCTGGGAGATGAAACATTTACAAGGAGGGGCCTGGGAGATGAAACATTTACAAGGAGGGGCCTGGGAGATGAAACATTTACAAGGAGGGGCCTGGGAGATGAAACATTTACAAGGAGGGGCCTGGGAGATGAAACATTTACAAGGAGGGGCCTGGGAGATGAAACATTTACAAGGAGGGGCCTGGGAGATGAAACATTTACAAAGAGGGGCCTGGGAGATGAAACATTTACAAGGAGGGGCCTGGGAGATGAAACATTTACAAGGAGGGGCCTGGGAGATGAAACATTTACAAGGAGGGGCCTGGGAGATGAAACATTTACAAGGAGGGGCCTGGGAGATGAAACATTTACAAGGAGGGGCCTGGGAGATGAAACATTTACAAGGAGGGGCCTGGGAGATGAAACATTTACAAGGAGGGGCCTGGGAGATGAAATATTTACAGGCTGCTTGTGTACATTACAGACACGAATGCCAAACCAGGGATGAATTTCCTGTTCCCCATCCAATTGTCCAAGTTGTACTTGAATTAGGTTAGGGAGGAACTCTGCTTCACATGGATGGGGAGCCTGTTCCAGATAAGAGGGAGTCACTGGGATACATACCTTTATCTCCAGCAGGTCCTATTTATATCACAGGCAAGGTTTAAGTCTTTAGAACAGATAATTCTGGTGATGTTGGTTTTGTGGATATGTGGACAGCCATCAAGGTAGGGATCTGACAATGCCTTGTATGCCAGGCATATATGTCCCCTCAACAGTCTATAGGAGACAGAATACAGGGATAGGGCCTTGAGGCTGTCTGCATAGGACATGTTACTTATGCCCTGTATTCTTTTAGTGAGGAACATCTGTGGATGTTCCAGTTGTAGGATATACCTGGTAAGATACATACCAAAAGGGGCATTGTACTCAATGATAGGTCTGATGAATGCTGAATACAGTGAAATAATGACTTTTTTGGACCTAGATGCCATACCTTTGTAAGTTGCACAGCATAGAATGATTTCCTCACTACTGTATACACGTAATGGTCAAAGGCTAGATGGCTAACTGTATGTCTCCAATTCCCTGACTACTAGGTCAAATCTTAGGAGTGTGTTGTCAATATGATAGTTACCAGGGGTAGATGACTTCCCGAAGGATACTATTATGCATTTCTTAAAAACAAAATGAAACAAACCAAAAAGACCAGGGAGCCTTCAGGAACTGCACTGTTTATTATATATGTTAAGCTCATTCGTCCTAGTCACCAGACTTCATCAGAACAAATCAAAGAGTGAATCAAAGGTTTATATAATCAATTTAAAATCACATGACTATTTAATTAATCAATTATTAAAATTCAATTCCATTTATTTATAAATTTAAAATATTATCCCTATTCAAGTACTTTGAAAAAATGGTTATAATCCTAGATAAAATAAAAACAATAAATATTATACAGTAAAAGATAAAAAGCTGCTTTCAATCACAAAACACTGGAGATAGATGACACATCATTCAGCCCTGGATGCAAAGTAGAATTAGTTTTAAGCTGCCATTCAAGTTCCTTAAGTTGTAAGACATCATCTCCTGGACCAGCCTGTTACCCACACTGACATGATCAATGACATAAAATGTAAAGCTATGACTACTATTAGTACTTATGTGTTTATATAATGCATTATAATCATCATGTTTCCTAATATCATACAAGTGCCAACAAATCCTTAGTCTAAAAGACTGTGTTGTGTTACCGATGTGAAAAAAACATACACATTGTTGGCACTGTGCAACATATATTACTCCTGGACTAGAGCAATACTATTTTTGTTTCAGTTTTACCATTCCATACCCATGAACGTAAAAAGTGGACCTCTCTATTATATACTTGCATTGGCTACATTTTCTCACGTTACCAATGTTCTCCGGGGAACTCTTTAAAAGGGACTTGAAACAAATATCTTTCTTGTAAACCACCTTTGATAAACTCCCAACCATATTTAAGTGCCCTTGATTAATGGAAAAAAATGCTGATTCTTCCAAATTATCTCTCTTATGTCATTAAAGTCCGTGTTGTAAGTAAGGTCACGGCCTTGCTAAAATCAACCTGTTTATCAATAGGAACCTTCTTTGTCAAGTACTGGGTACCCTTCTCTAAAAGGGGAGTAAACTCCCATTTTCCCTTTTTATTTTGACCTTTTTATAAATCTCATTCAAGAATCTAGTGGGATATCTCCGAACCTCAAACATCTTTTTCAACATTAATCTTTTCTGAATAAATCAGTCTTCCTGGGAAACCATTCATGAAAGTCTCACAAACTGCCCCTTAACTAATGATTTTTTTTTTGATGAATAGGGTGCCAACTACTGAAATGTAACACGAGTTAGAATACGTTGGTTTTCTATATGAACTTGATTCAAAACAAGATCTACTTCTGTTCATCTCAATGCCCAAACATCGCTACACCCAAACTTTGCCTGAATAGTTGTCCTTCAAAAATAATAAAATAATTTTCCAAGACCATCTTCATTACATTTCTCAAATGTTTTATCCTATTATGATCCAGGCCTGAATTCTTACATAAAAACTTATAAAACTAGTCTAATCCTGTGTGGTGGGGATCACCAAAAATAAATTTTTTACATCAGTGGTGACAACGATCAGTTCATCCCTATGAATATCATTAATGACTCTTGTTAAAACGTGCCATCTATCTCTAGTGTTTTTTGACTGAAAGCAGCTTTTTTTATGTGATGCTCTCAATGGTGCTTTACATTTACTGTATGATATTTATTCTTTTTATTTTATCTAGGATTATAACCAGTTTTTTCAAAGTGCTTGAATAACGGTGATATAATGTTTTAATTTTATTTGTTTAAATGGATGGAAATAAATTTTAATAATGGATTAATTAAATAGTCATGTGATTTTAAACCAATTATATAAACTTTTGATTCAGTTTTTGATTTGTTCTGATGAAGTCCGGTGACTAGGATGAAAGCGCTTAACATATATAAAAAACATGGTGGTTCCTGATGGCTCCTAGGTCTGTTTGCTTTGTTTTATTTAATTTTTAAGAGATTAAGTGTGTATTTTTTGGTGTTTAATAGATTATGCATTTCTTGGCATTTAATTTTAGTCCATGGCTCTGACATCAGTTATTTGTCTGTGCCTTTGTCAAGCTGATGGGGAGTTTGTAATTGTGACTGAATTTTGTAGACTGATATAAACAAAAGTCACATTACCTGGTTTTGCCTCACATAATCAGGGGATCTGTCAGCTCCCTTAAGATTTACCACTTCATTGGCAGGAAATAACTGGGTTGTTTGAATTATGTTTTGAGGTAACTTGTCCTGCTGCCCTTAGGAGTCAAACATTTAAGCAGTCATTCTTTGGGTAGCTAGCTCGGCCTCATCTTTCTATCCCTACTTTACAAACTGTGTTTAAGTGGGCGGAGTTCTTGTTTCTTTCCTTTCCTACTTAATCTGTGGTGTCTTTTCAAATTGAAAAGCATTCTTGCATAATTCTGCAAAATTTTTCACAGCTTACCACCCTAAATGTTATCTTGTATAACCGATTATGTGAATTAATTCTGTTGTCAACAAGAGTTGCATAACCTTATTCTTAAATTGTCTTCTGTCTGTACCTTTGAAAAACGTCTTAGATTTAAAAATTTCACTGTAAATACATTCTGTTTCCAAGGTGTTAACACCTTCCTTTAGCAAAATCTCTTAAGGCTATCCACCTCTTTCTGTTCATGTAATGACTTGAAACATCCACAAAACTATCACATCTTTCCTCAACGAATTATGACATAAGGTTAATGAGTAACCTGCTGACAGACAACCAACCAGCTGCAGGACATTGAAACCATATGCTGCAGCAGTATGGAACTACCACATGAGCCAGCAGCCCATGACGCCAAAACCAGTATTTCAAACAGTGACAGATGCACAACTGCAAGTGGAAGGCAGGACATACCAACACAAGTCTTTCACATTGTATGCTAATAGATTGTGGATGAAATGTATGTTTTTTCATGGTGCATACAGTATCAGCCAAACACATGTTCAGCATTCCTGCAGAACAATTGTATGTAAAGTTCAGAGGAACAATACTGTTCAGATGCAACTTTATTTAATAAAGTGTTGGCAGAACGTTTGGTACACTAAGTTTACATATTGTAGTATGTGATTTGTCAGGGAAATGAGAATGATGTCAAGCAGGTCCAACATTATTTGGGGGGGGTGGTACAGATGGGGCATTCTTACTCTATTATGGGGCCTGTATGTGCGAAGTATAATGGTTATAATGGAGATCGTTACCTTCTATCTTTGCATTCTGCTGCCTGACAATGGATATGGGGATATGATCATGCTCTTGCATTTATTTCAGTCAGCCTTTACAGTTGAAGCTTTTGTTTCTGCATCCCTTACTATATGCATTCTGGTGTTTCTTCAACCTGCCATTACTAGGATATTTGTCCACTGATATAAACAGGGGAATTCTTTCCTCATTTTTAAAAACAATAAGACCATACTTCACGATCTATCTGATAGAACTTGTAAATTGTTTTAATATTTTTCTACTCCATAGATGCTAAGCAATGAGCTAAACCATACCATGTGACTATAATCATATGTTAATGCAAGCATGTTTGCTACTGATGTCAACCCAGATGTGTTTATTACTTCTTTAACTGCTTGTTTCTAATTTAGCAGGTGAAACTGCCTCCACATGAAAGCTTTTTGGTATGACAAGGCTGTATACATTGTGATAATGCAGGTTTTGCTATGAGGAATATGTATATTGCTGTTATGTTAATGACTGCACACTGTATTTTTCACCAGTGCCCCTCCTTTTCATACCCCCACCTATCATGTTAACAGAATGCCATTGCATTCTAGTAAAAACAACAACACAACAGTTATCTTTAAGTATCTCTGTTTCCTTGACAAATAATTCAGCTGCACTTCAACCAGTTTATATTCATTAACCTTATATCATCCAGCACAAAAAATGGTTTTAATTCTTTCATATTCTTAATAGGCTGATCTCTTGCTTAAAATTCTTATATCACTAACATAGTAAGTATATTCTTTGTCATTTATGTTCTTTCCCTTTTATTGTTCTTCCTTTAATATCTTATTATTTTAGTCCAGCTTCTTGACTTTCTTTGTCTTGCAACATTTCATTATTTATATCATCATTTTCTGCTCTAGATAATGTTTTTTTTCTGAAGTTGTTTATTTTATCATCATGGTCTTTTCTTATTCTTTATGGATAGAATTTATTTCATCGTTTTACCGACCTGCCTTCAAAAGTTTGTCAATGTGGTTGTATCCTTCCTGACTTGAAGTTTCATTTGGAAAACACAGTTTTTATTTTATTTTCTACCTCAGTATTTTTGGCTGAAAGGCTGTGGATGGACTGCCTTTTTTTCTTCAGTTTCATGCTGTTCTACATGATGAACTGTAAAACATTTCCACAGACCCTGACATTTATTTTTTCAGTACATTTTTCTCTGTATGCCATCTGTTTCATTTCATCACCTATAATTTTGTTTCTCACTGCTTCTCCGCCCATAAACAATGTAAAATACATTCCCTTTCCATGCCTGGTCCCAAACCTTCATAATCAGTTTTGAGAATAAGTGTATTAAGTCAGAGCACACTTTGTAAACAACCAACAACTTAAAGCTTCCTTTCATGACTGTGTGTTTTAAATAACACAGTTGTGCATTCAACATCTTTTCCTTTCTATAAACACCCAGTACTTTAAAATAGAAGTTTCACTTTTAAAGGAGATATCAAAAACGCATGACAAGATCTGTGAAAGATAATGTTCCTTGGGAAAACAAAGTATTGTTTAATTATCTTAGTTTCAGCATGACATCTATTTGACAAGTCTTTAGGTTTACTTTAATAGAAAAAAATCTTAATTTATTTGCAGACAAATCATTTACCGTATCTGTAATTCATTTATTATTCTGTTTTTTGTGCTCTGTTATCACTCGGTACTCTCACCAGTTTTGCTTCATGCTTGTAGTACCAACCCCAGAAACTATTCTATCTTCAGTCCTTTTTTAGACAGCCTCTGTGAAAACCTTTCTAGAGTACAAAGTTTAATTCAAAAAGTGGAATGGTTCAGCGGTTATGATCTCTGCCGCAAACCTTCAATATTCAGTCCGCATCTCTGGTCACTGCCTGTACAGTTTGCATGTTCTCCTTTCGTCTGCATATTTTTTCTTCAGGTATCTTCATGTTACCCACAGAAGTTGCTCACTGATAGTTAATGCAAGCTGTCGATATACATATTACATTTGACCTTGCAGTTGTAACCCAGCTCTTAACTGAAAAGGGTCTTTTAAAGCTCCAGTCACTTACCTGTTTAATTTATAGTCCCTGTATCAGGCGTTGATTTCATCGGACCACCAGTTCTTCAGTCATACCTTCCACTTCTTAGTCACATTGCGTCACTCAAAGACAGAAGGCCATAGGCATAACTGGGCTAACAACAAGTGTAAATAAATAAATCATATAATACTTGAGAAGTACAAAACTCCAGGCCTGTAAAATGTAAACACAATTAAGCTATGGATGTAAGTAGTGTGAATAAGTTATTAAACACGAAGACAAAAATAAATTCACCCAAAAGCAAAGGCTAATAAAATCCTAAGGGACATAAATAAAAGCAACTATCAACTATAAGGTTTTCATAAATGGGAGAATACATATGCAGGTTAATAAGTGAAAATAATTGAAGGCTGTGATTGCACTATCATTTCTGTAGTCATGTCATATACGTTTAAATTGTATTGTATGTTATGAGTGGTTACAACTGAGGCTTACACAGGCATTTAACAGCCAAATGAAAGGGAACGGACATGTTACTGAAGTGGGCAGCTTAAGAGGAAAAAGGGGATGAGAACAACAATGGAAAGCAATAGCAGATATATGTACCAGATATAACTCAGTATACAGATAGAGATTTACTCACCTGAAAGTGGGCTTTTTTGTGCCAGAGTTATGGAAGTATGTCGGTGGAGGCTAGCAAGGGAAAAGTAAAGCATCTGTATGTTTGATTCAGGGGTCCATTGGTAAATACTAGGCTGTTCATCCAGATGACCATTAGTAGCCTAGCCACAATACCCCAAATTTTAGACACCCTCCGACATGACTAATTCATGTCTAGTTTTGACCCCTTTCAATATGGGATCGAGAGGACAGACCTCGGGAGTATTTGCAGTTGCCCATCCAGTCATCTATTTTAGGGTCATGGATCCACTTTGTTTTTCAGTCAAAGGAAGTCTATTCCATAAAAGAGGGATTTTCTGGGATATCTCTCTATATATCTTGCCAGCAGGTCTTATTTATGTTTCAGTGGAAGTTAAGATCTCTTGAGCTGTTGTTGAGGGTGCTATTAGTTTTGCAAATGTTTAGTAGGTTGCATAGGACTGGATTCATCAAGACTTTGTAATCTAGACAGAGTGCACCCCTCAAGAGTCTGTAAGAAATGGAAGATGCTTAGAGAGGTCTATACCAAAGGGGCCATTATAATCTAAGGTGGGCCTGATGGCGGGAGTAGAGAAGGATGGTAATGTTCTTAGATGTGGACAAATACGATTAGTGTGGCAAAGTAAAAAGATTTCCTAACAGTAGTAGAAGTCGGGTGATCAAAAGATAGTTTGTCTAATAATGTGCTCCGGTCACTAATGAATGAATCAACTCTCAAAAGAGATGCTGCCTATGTGGTAGGTACATGGGTGTCCAGTTTTGCCTAAAAACACAATGCTGCATTTAATGGCACATAGTTTTACCCAGGTCCCTAATGACTGAATCAACTCTCAAAGAAATGCCGCCTATGTGGTAGGTACATGGGTGTTCAGTTTTGCCTAAAAACACAATGGTGCATTTAATGGCACATAGTTTTAGGCTGTGGTCCAGGTGCTACTTATTAGTGTGTGCATTAGTCCCTTCTGAAGAATCTGGAAGTCACATGGGGAGTAAATGACATTTACAAGTTTGAAGGCATCTGCAAATGTGGTCATCCACAGGCCCTTGATGTCAGCTTTGACATTAGAAAAAGTAAATATCAAACAGAAGTGGTCCTAGGACAGATCCCAGGGGACACTACAGGTAACTACTTTTTTGAATAGGGCATACCTCCCGCAATAATAGATTTGAGTCCTGTCAGTTTGCCAGTTTGCTATCCAGGGGCTAACATATGGGTTTTCACTTTGTTTACCTTACTGATGATGCCAGAATATGGGATAGTATCTAATGCCTTGACCAGATCCAGATACGCAGTGTGAAACAATTTTTCTGAGCCTAATGCATCAGTGACCTCAAAAACCACATTTACCAGGCCCCATTAAATATAATAAGCACTTTAGCAATTTTGATGCCTTAAAATAACTCAGAATGCAAAGAAGCAATGAAACAATTGAAATACAAGGACAACTACAAGCAGCCACATGATGCTGCAGTGTTTTAAACATCTGGCACACAGAAAGACAAAACTTCACCAGGCTAATACAACGACATGAGCGACCTAGTATTCTCTTTGTGATCTGCAGTAATTATGCCAATGGAAATAAGTAAGACTAGAATGTTTTTGTGTAGCACGTAAAAGGGGATGCATAATTATGATAACCTACTCCAGAGTGTGAATGTTTTTTAGGAACAATTTTAAATGATGCAGTTATGGTTTTTTCAATGTTATTATAATTGCCTGTGAACAAGTCTCAGCAGGAAAATGTAAGAATTTGTGGTTTTAAAGACTGAGATAATTAAAACTACAACTTCTTATGAAATCATGTACTGATACTTGCTTATATTTAACCATTTTATTTGTGGTTCGACATTACCATACTAACCATGGCATCAACAAGTAAAATGATTAAAATAACTATTCCTACAGTTATCTTTCCATCCTCAAAATGTAGAAACCATGCTTTCCCTCATAATGTGGAACAAATGGACAAAAGGTGGACCATTTAGGAACAGCAGCTATGAAGAAAGGTCTTGGTAGTTAGAACCAGACGTTATAGTTATAAAATGTTATTTTGATGTCCAGTCTCCCTCAGTCTCTCTTGCCAGAACAGTCACTTGTTTACAACATAACATGTTCCTTTACACTATTTCTATGGCAAAAACAATTATCCAGCAGTTATATCATGTGTTTTACCACACACCTATATCTTATACATTAGAGACTCTTGGCAGAAACATCTCAAGCACAAAAGTCCAGGGTCTCTGGTGAGCAACCCATGCATCCCCCCCCCCCCAAAAAAAAAAAAACAACTTTAGTCAGCATCAAGGAATACTTCCAGGATTAATCTAGCCTGGTTTTGTTACAACTTCTCAATAACAACTTAAGTCATTGTCCCCCGCTGCTAATACTTTGATAGCTCGCACACACATGCACCCATAAGTGCACATGTGTATGCATCTATTTTCCCACGTTCTAGATCACGGGAAACTGTATCACAATCTTAAGCATCCCTTCATTTAAATGGCATAATTCCCATTCTTTCCAAATGCCATAAATTTACATTATTACACAAAACAATTTCTTTCATACCTCTCAACTATACCTTATATATATATATATATATATATATATATATATATATATATATATATATATATTTATTTTTTTAACTTTTCCAGTGACTGTGCCCCTCACTAGGACCCACAGTTTCCCAGCTTGGCCATGTGCTTCTGTGTGCCCTGTAATGTAGTACCACCCATGTGAGTATGTTGAGAACTGCTGCAGAAAATGAGAATATTTAAGTACAGCTTATTTAATACAGTGGGGATAAATTAATGATGCCAGTGCTAAATGGGTGATGCCTTCTGTGATAACACTGGTGAACTTAGGACAAAATAAAAAAAGACATTCTACTGCAGCTCAGATATATATTTTATCATACCATTTTATGTTGTCATATTGTAAGAAAGAATCAATACAATTACACAGTCAAACCAACATAGAGACATGCACATGTCTAAAAGAGTGTTTGCTTGGAGTGGTTCTGACATGTAGGCAACTGTAATTGCAGTCCTTATAATAAGATAAATATAAGTGTAAATGGGGGGGGGGACTACTAAGTCTAATACTGTAGTTCTATGCAGTGTTCTCCATACTCTAATGTAAGGTGGTGATTTCAGAGGTAGTATATATAAGTAGCAGGGGTAGAGTGCAGATGTAGAACACTTTAATGTGTAAAAGTCAGTCTTGTATGTGTTATTTCTTGTTTGAGTTGAGTTTTATATTTTTAAAATCTTGGAATTCATAAAATTGGGTATCACACTTCTGACAGGGAACTGTGTATGTATATATGTATACAGATATATGTCATCGCACACGTATAGACACACACACACACACACACACACACACACACACACACACACACACACACACACACACACACACACACACACATACATACACATGTATATATGATCATAGGAGGTTACTAGGCTAATGGCCCTAGAGTCTTTTTAGCCCTACCCATTCATGCTCCAACTTCTTAAGTATCAATGCCCACTGGCTAGAATAGCTTTGAAAATATGTCAGTGCCTTAGGACATCTACAAACTATCCTTGTCCATAGGGCCATGGGCAACAAACCAGGAGTGAATTTGCAATTTCCCATCCATTGATCCAAACTGCATCTGAATGGTTTAGGGAAGAGCTCTATTTCACATGAATGTGTAGTCTGTTCCAAAGAAAGGGTAATCTCTTTGACACATACCTGCCCCATCAACATGGCTTGTTTATGTCAGACATGAGGTTTAGATCCTTAGATTGGGTAATTCTAGTATTGTTTGTTTTGCAAATGTGCAGCAGATTCATTAGGACTGGATCAGGGAATGTCTTGCAGGTAAAGCATTGAACACCTCCAGTCGTCTGTAGGAGACTTAGTATAGGGACGGAGGTTTGATGCAATCTACATAAGACATATTTACACCTTGTATTCTTTTACTAGGGAACCTCTGTGGCCACTCAAACTGCTGCAAATACCTGATCAGGTACATGCTAAAGGGTACATTGTACTTGACTGTTGGTGTAATAAGGGCTGAGTATAGTGGGACTATGATCTCCTTATATCTGCATGCCATGCCCTTACTTATAAGTTGTGTGATGATGTGAGATATTGATGGGCAGTGGATGTGTAACATATGTTAGTACAGCTAGATGGAACTTTGTAAAAAATTATATGTCATTTGTATATCAAATTAATTTGTACAGATGAGTGTGTTGAAAATGTATTTGTAAAGCTGCTTGTGTTAAAAATGCACCAACAGTGTGCCCTGCTGGACTTGAAAAGAAATATACATGTATTATTGTAACTGAATTAAATGTATATGTTTTAACAGAGGATACTGGAAGAGAAGACGTTAATCACAGTCCAGCTGCAGCTAACTTTGAAAATTAAACTCTGAAATTAAATTACTGGGCCTTGGCCATAAAGATTGTATCTTACAGTTCTCAGTGCAGCCCGAGACAAAAAATGTACTAGGAAAGTCTCTATATAGTCCTTGGGGTAAATTAACACATATTTGCTAAATCCTGGCACTTTCTAGCAATGGGGGGTTGCATGGGAACCAGAAATCAGATGACCAGATGTATGTCATGTCATTCTGTAATCCATCACTAAAATAATGTTTAATACTAGGTGAGACTGAAGTTTCAGAGCAGTCTGTTTTTGTAACCTGACAATGAAGGACCCCTCACCTACTTCATCTTGCCTTGCTCTAGTAAGTAACCAGGTAATAATAATATAGTGAGATTAGTTAAGTATTGTTTTTCTGTAACTGTGTGAACCTGTCCAATCTGTGTTATTTTTAATATTTCCAGTGACTGAAACTCTTGTGTTTATTGTAAATAGATATTTAATATTTCATGTTCTTTTATTATTTATTATTAAATATATTTAAACTTTCATTGTGGCTGGTCCATTAGAGAATATTTTGACCTTTGAGAGTGCTTACATTTATTCGGTGGCACTGTGGCAACTCCTGAAAGCCTTGCTGTTTGGTCAACATTACCATTTGTATTACCATGAATTTCACTCAGTATAATTGGGTTCCCTTGTAAGAGCATTGGAGTAGCTGGCTTTGAAGTGCCTGGTTGTGGTGGTGTAACTACGTTATCGTCTGGGCAGAAGGTTTCATAGCTAGTAAATATGTTTCTACCTTTATTCAGGTTTGTGTGTGTATGTGTGTGTGTGTGTGTGTGTGTGTGTGTGTGTGTGTGTGTGTGTGTGTGTGTGTGTGTGTGTGTGTGTGTGTGTGTGTGTGTGTGTGTGTGTGTCAGCTGCTTGGAGCAGGAGTACAAAGCACTGGTTTCACAGAGAGAGAGTGTTTGAGAACTTGTCTTTGACACAGCTGAGGTCTCAACTCTATAGCTGTGTCAGTGGGGAGTCTTACAGGAGACCTGGCCTGTGTGTGCTCCCTGTGTGCTCTTAAGGGAAATTGTGCTTGATGCAGAGACTTGCATCAGGAAATACTGTGTGTATCCATTTTTAATCCAGTGCCAGTATTGGAAGGTGAGTGTACTATCAAGCAGCCACAAGGTAAACTTACAGAGTTTCATTTCACAACAGTTTTATTTATTTATTTTTGTTAGTTTAGTTTAGTCAGGGAAAGCAGGAAAAGATGTCAGCAGAGGATTATGACAAGCTGACAAAGAACCAGTTGGCCAAGGTGTGTGAAGCCAAAGGATTGATCTAAGCCAACTTGACTAAAGTGGAAATGATTTCAGCCTTAGTTGCAGCTCAGACCACTGACCAGAAGGACAACCAGTTTGGTGATGGGGATGTACAACCCTCAGAAACAGGACAGTTTACTTTTTCCTCAGAGGACTTAAAAATCCATCTGGAGTTAAAGGGACTTGAACTGAAGGCCAAACGTTTGGAATTAGAATCAGTAGAGAGACTGCCGCAGGAGAAATAGATGGAATTAGAATTAGCAGAGAAACTGCAGAGTTAGGAGGGTGAAGAAAATGAGAATCAGTGTCAATGTGAGAGGGAGATGCTGACTCTTCACCAGGGTCATGGAGGTAATGGAGAAGGGAATAACCAAACCCCAGAAGCAATAAAGGTCAGTAAATAACTTCCACAATTTACGGAAGGTGATAATTTTGATAGTTTTTCTCATATATTTGAAAGAGTATGTAAACAGTATAATGTTGACCAAGGGCTCTAGGTACAATTCCTGATCCCTTTACTCCATGGTAAAGCTGTAACTGCTGTTTTTAAATTGTCTGATACTGATTGTTTAAACTATGATGAAGAAAATTAATTTTTACCTGAATGTTTCAAGGTAACACTTGGGGCTTACAGAAAAAAGTTTCATGAGCATAGACACAAGGCAGATGAGCGTGTGTGTGATTATATTGCTACATTAAGCACTTATTTTTGTAAGTGGGTGAATGGGTCTCAGGTCACCACTTTTGATGGGCTGACAGACCTTTTGGTGAGGGAACAAGCTCTTAGCGCTTTTCCTGAGGACATGAAAATCCGGTTAGCAGACTAAGTGTGTAACTGCAGAAGAGCTGGGAAAAGGGGGATCCCTACTTAGCAAGCAGGGCATCAATGCACAAGAAGGATATACCCGGTGCTGCGCATGGATATAAGGAAACCCAGGGAGGGCAGCCTAAACCACCCCAACAGGGTATTGGTTCATAGGTAGGTACTAGGCTATTGGCCTTAGGGCCTATATAAACCTAGCCAAAAATGTACTCTGGCTTTTGCCACCCAAGAAAATTATTTTCCTGTGCCCCTGTTGAGCAGAGCCACAGAAGTGATCCCTGGGGTGAATTTCCTATTTCCCATACAATCATCAAGATTTTTCTTGAAGAGTGCTAATGAGGAGCTCTGTTTGACATAGATAAGTAGTCTGTTCCAGAGTATGGGAAGTCTCTGGGACAGGAATCTATCCCTCCAGCATGTTCTGTTTATTGTGGTGACAAGGTTTAGGTCCCTAGAGCGTGTAGCTTGTAGGGATTGGGATTTCTTTAAGTGGAGCATGTCCAACAGCTCTGGGTTTGCCATAGCTTTGTATGTTAGGCAGAGATCACCTCTGAGTAGGCGATATGCGATGGAGTAAAGCTAGAGTTTTTTGAGACAGTCTGCGTAGGGCATCTGTTTGAGGTCAGTAATCCTCTTTGTGAGGTATTTCTGTGGCCTTTCCAGTTGTTGTAGATGTCTTCTGAGGTACATACCAAAAGGGGCATTGTACTCTATAATGGGTCTAATGAGTGATGAGTAGAGAGTAACAATGACCTCTTTTTTTCTGGATGAGAAACCTTTTTTGATGAGGTGAGCCATGTAGAAGGATTTCCTGACTACTGTGGTGATGTGATTATCAAAGGAGAGATTACTGTCCACCTGTGTCCCAAGGTCTCTTATCACATTTTCGACATTAAGTAGACTACCAGCTATGTGGTAGTCCATGGGTACAGAGTTTTTACCAAAGGGGATGACAGTACACTTTTTGGCATTGAGCTTCAGGCCATGGCTTTGACACCAGGCATCTGTCTCAGTGAGGCCCTTTTGTAGTATGTCCACATCATTAGGAGTTTTGATTATGGCTCCTAGTTTGCAGTCATCTGCAAACTTTGTTAGCCAAAGACAATCAGAGAAGTAGATACCAAACAGGAGAGGACCCAGGACTGAACCCTGTGGTACTCCACTTGTCACTGGTCTGAAATTGGATTTGGAGTCTGCTACTTTCACAGTGTGGGTACTGTCCATGAGCCAGTTGGCAACAAATCTTGTGACATAGGGATTTATACCTAGTTTAGTGAGCTTATCTATAATTCCAGAGTGGGGGATGGTGTTGAAAGCCTTGGCAAGATCTAGATAAGCTGTGCGAAACACCTTACCCTCATCTATGGCTTTGGTGACTGCTTCAAAGAAGTCAATCAGGTTTAGAGACATGATCTGCCTTTTACAAATCCATACTGGGTAGGGTCCAGAGTTTGGAGATTACCAATGTCTTTGTTTATGAGTTCCATGATGATACATTCCATGGCCTTCCAGACCAGGCTTGTCAGGCTAATGGGGTGGTAGTTCCCGGGGTTCATCGTGGCCCCCCTTTGTGGAGTGGGATAACCATTGTGGTGCACCATTCAGTGGGCACAAAGCCTGAGGTGAGGCTATGATTGAACATGGTACTTAGGTAGGGTGCCAGTTCATTCTGTAGTTCATGTAGAACGCAACCTGGGATTTTGTCAGGTCCCATGGATGCTGTGTTCTTGGCTTTGGAGAATGTGTTTTTTACCTGTGCAACCGTGATTACAGGAACTTTGCATTCTTCCGGTATACAGATGGGCCTTCTAGGGGGTGAGAGGGGGGGTAAAGTTAGCACTGAACCTATCTGCCAGGATGTTGGCAATATCAGTTGGTTCTGTATATTTAGTGCCATTGTGCTGTAACTCAGAGCAGATCTGAGTGTTGCCATTGAGATTCTTGACATACCTATAGAATGCTTTGTGGTTGTCTTTAGAGTCAGTGACAATTTTGTTTTCATAACTAGCTTTGGAGGATTTTATGAGGGATCTCAGCTTCTTACTGAGGTTGACCAGGGAGTTCCTCCAGTCATAGGATTTTACTCTTTTTTTGCAACAGGTTCTTTCTTCTGTTGTAGAGTTTGTTTATGGCAGAGGACCACCAGATTGGCTTCCTTTTTTTTGGAGGATAGCATCTTGGTTCTATTAGGGATAGCATGATCCATGCACTTGTGTAAGTGCTTATAAAGTGCATTTGTGTAGGATTCAGCAGTCATACCTCTATTGTCTGTCTGCATGGGTGTCATGAAGTTTGCCACTTCTGTCTTAAGAAGTGTGAAGTTGGCTTTGGAGAAGGTTTTTACGGTGGTTTCCCTAATTGGGGGTGGGGGCAGGATGCAGATGTCTAGGGTGATTAGCTTGTGGTCGGATCTGACCAACGAGGAATTGAGCTCTGGTGTGGAACACAGGTTGCCCATGTTGGTAATGACCAGGTCTAGGTTATTGCTGCCCCTGTTGGGGGTGTGAATAAGTTGATCCAAGGCATTGGAATTTATGAATTCCAGAAAATGTTGAGGAAAAGAGTTGGTACATGAGTAGTTTTCTCCAGTTAATGGCGGGGTAGTTGAAATCACCCTTATTAATACTTTCCAGTGTATCAAGAAATAAGGAGTGGGAATCCTGGGGCATGGTGGGAGGTCTGTAGCAAGCTACAATTTGGATTGCGGTCTTGCCCAGAGTTAGTTGCACTTGGATAATCTCAGATGCATTATGCTGTGCAACTAGCCTGGAGGGGTGGATAACCTTAATGAATATGGACATCCCTCCACCTTTAGTGCTTCGTTCCGGGTTAGGTGGCCAAAAAGTGTGGTATGAATTATAGCCTGGTAATGCAAGGGTGCTCTCTGGAGCTTTGAACCAGGTCTCTGTCACTGCACAGATGTCGATGTTCTCCATTTTAAGGAGTGCCTCAAGTGAGTGCATTTTGAGGTTAAACTTCTAGCACTGAGTAGCATTACCCTCAGATTTTGCTTGCTTGTACCTGTTATGGTGGTGAATTTGTCATTTGAACCTTGCCTAAAAAGGCACTATAGGGGTGGCAAGAGCCTTAGCCAGTATCCGGAATCCCAAGGGTGACAGGTGCAAGCCATCTCTGGCAAAGCATCTTGGTCTGTCGATCATGTTGTCCCAGGCAGACAAATACTGGATCCCCTTAGAATGACACCAGACGCTTAGCCAGTTATTGAAGTCAGTCATTTTGTTCTTGTACTGTGGCATCATTCTGGGTGGTGGCAGAATGCTACTCAGGGCCAGGGTCATACCTACCTGGGCTACAAGATCGGAGATCTCCCTCATGTCTCTTTTCATGTAGTTCAGGAAGGTACATCTCAGGTCATTCACACCAACATGGACAGTGACAGTGTCATATTTGTACTTGTTGTGGAGTGACCTGAATGTGTGCATTATGTGGTGGATCCTGGCACCTGACAGTAACTTTCTCCTTGTTTAGCCTGGTGAGTGGAACATCAGTGTGCCTGACTATAGAATCACCTATGACTAAAGTGTTGGGTACGTTGTTATGCCTTATGGGCTGTGGTTGAGTGGCACACTGAGTTTGTGGGCTATGTGTCATTTGGGTTGTGTTGGGGGTGGAGTTTGCTTGCGTTTCTGCTTTGGAGGTCCCTGATGCTTGGGCAGGTTTTTATTGAGAGCCTCTGTGAATGTAGGTGTGTGTTTTGTGTTTTTATGTGTGTGTTTTGGTGGTGTAGGTTTTGAGGGACTATGTGATGAGTGTGGTGTGGTGCATGTGTTTACCTTCTCCTCTTGACTGTCTAGTCCAGTCTTCGGTGAAGAGAGCTTTGCTTCCAATTTGGCTATATAAGTGCATCTCTCACAGGTTGTAGAGTTGGGTGGTAGGAGGAGAGGGTTGTCTGTGTACATGAGGCAATTGCTGCATTGCCCCAAGATGCCCAGATTCATCAGGTAGACAGGAAAAATCACCAGGGCTGACCCTTAGACATGCCTGGATAAAGTACTAAAAGCTGCTTTCCTCTAGACAAGTGAGGAAAGTTGAGTGCTGTAGTAATTTTCAGCTTATTTAGTTCTTACAGCAAGTTCTGAACAAGTGCTGAGTTCAAAGAAACAGATTTGAGTGCTGAAACTAGAAACTAGGGTTCACCATTAACAGGGAAAGCCACTAGTTCAATTACATGGCCAGGATGAAAGGTTAAATGTTTTAAATGTAACCAGTGGGGCCATGTATCATATAGATGTCCATGTAGACAAGTTGAGGAATAAAAGGTGGGCAAGACAGCAAGTGGGCATAACAGTATGCCAGTGGTAAGTTGTCTGGAGACAACACGGGTACCAAACTTTCACCAAATGTGATATGCTATCTTAGTGGATGGAAAACAGGCCACATCTAAGAGAGACACACCCTCTGACATAACCATTGTGAAGCCTGCAGTGGTTAAAGAGGAACACTACTTGCTTGGGCAGTCCACTCTAGTCAGAGCTTTAGGAGGGACCCCATTCCAAATGTTTTGGCCAGGGTTCACTTTGACTTGGAAGGTGAAAAAGGAAGCAAGCAAGTAGGTGTGTTTGAGGATATCCCTGCAGATGTCCTGATAGGGAATGCGTTTGATAATGCTGTACATTGTGTGCATGCAGTTACATGCAGTCAGACGTGGAGACAGGCAGGTGTGTCTGGTAGCCCAGTGGAGCCCCAGACAGACCCCACACCTGACGCTAGGGCTAGTGAGGTGGCTATTTCATGGAGGGAGCTACCCTGTATCAGTCAGCCTGAAGGTGAACAACAGCTGCTGGTAGGTACTGATGTTCCCTTGGACAGATTGACTGCAGGGGCATAGGAGAGTGGTTGTACCCAGGCTGACAGTGAGGCAGCACTGTCAGAGGATATCAGTCTTCCTGTGGAAGTACAGCTGGGAAGGGTCACAAAGATAAAGTTTTGACAGACTCCGTTCTTGGAACCCTCACTAAGAGGCTTGAGGGAGATATCTAGGGAGGTACCGGATTCTCAAGGAAAACAAGAGTCTGTATACTGCAGCAAAGGGTTCTGTATAGAGATTGGACCCCTGAGGGAGGGCTAGAGGGTGAGGTAATACAGCAGTTGGTAGCACCTGGAGCCTACTATCTGGCACTTCTAGCCATAGCCCATGACATTCCTTTTGCAGGCCATGTGGGCATAAAGCATACAAAGAAACATATTATGCAGAACTTTTATTGGCCTGAGATTGCAAGGGATGTAACAGGGTACTGCAGGACCTGTGAGTAGTGCCAAAAAGTAGACAAGGCAGGAGACAAGGTCAAAGCTTCTTTGATGCTTTTGCCTGTAATTAAGAAGATATTTCAGAGGGTAGCTATGGATATTGTCTGGCCTCTGAGTACCCCAAGTTCCACAGGGAAGAAGTATATCCTGGTGGTAGTAGATTAAGCTAGATTAAGTTAAAAGGCATAAGGAGCTCATGGGCTTGGCTCAGGATAACCTGGCAGGAGTCCAACAACAGAAAAAGGTCTGGTATGACAGGAATGCTTGAGCCTGAGAGTAGGCTGTGGGACAACAGGTTATGGTTCTCATTCCTGTCAGACACAAGAAGCTGCAGGCAGCTTGGGAGGGACACTTCAAAATGGTATGGAACATCAGTTATGTTAATTACATGGTAGAAAATGTAGGCAGGAGGCAGAGGCACAAATTGTACCATGTTAACATGATGAAACCTTACCATGATAGGGATGCCCTGGTGCTGAGTATTTGCAGTGGATGGCAGGAGGCATCTGTGGGGGATCTGGTGACTGATCTCCTCAGTGAGACTCCGACTGACATCTCCATGGAAGGGGTAGCAATGTCCCAATGGTTATCCCCTACCCAGGTTCAAGAAATCCAAGCAGTGTTTCAGGAGTTTGGGGGCATGTTCACTGGGAAACATGGGTGTAGCACCATGTGGATATAGGATCCCAAACCCCCATCAAGAAGGCCCCTTGCAGAGTTCCCGAGTGAGTCAGACAGACTGTGAGGGAGGAGATACAGTTAATGTTGGAACCTGGTATAATCCAGGAGTCCAAGAGTCCCTGGGCCTCCCCAGTCATGATGGGACCAAAGAAAGATGGCAGCACCAGGTTCTATGTGGTCTAAAGGAAATTAAATAGTCACAAAGAGTCTGATGCTTACTCCATCCCTAGGACAGATGAAATCTTAGAGCAGTTGGGTGAGGCTAAGTGTCTGACCATTATTGATCTGACCAAGGGCTACTGCCAGGTGGCCTTGACACCCACTGGTAGGGAGAGGTCAGCCTTTGTGACTCCTTTCAGATTTTATGAGTTCACAAAGATGCCCTTTGGGATGAAAAATGCCCCAGTGACCTTCCAGAGGATGGTAGATCATATCCTAGCAGGAGCAGGAGATTATTCCCTTGCTTACCTGGATGATATTGCCATTTACAGCCATTCCTGACATGAGCATCTTCAGCATTTCATGGAGGTCCTGGGTAGATTGAAAAAAGGCAGGGCTGACCATTAAGCCCAGTAAGTGTCAGGTGGGTATGGCAGAGGTCTCCTACCTGGGACATAACATGGGAAGTGGTAAGATCAGGCCAGAACCTGCCATGGTGGAATCCATTCAGGCATGGTCTGCCCTTGTTACCAAAAAGCAGGTGAGAGCATTCTTGGGGACAGTGGGGAATTACAGAAATGTGTTCCCAGTTATAGTACAATAGCTACTCCCTTCACAGACCTGATGAGGAAAAACAGGACAGACAAGTTAGTGTGGAAACTAGCCTGCAAGCATACATTCCAAAAGTTTAAAGGGGCATTGGGAGGATCCCCTGTGTTAGTCAGTCCAGATTACAGTAAAGAATTTGTTGTGCAGGTAGATGCTTTGAACCTTGGGATGGGGCTTTGCTGAGCCAGGTTTCCTCAGAGGAAGAAGAGCACCCATTGGTATATCTCAGCCATAGGCTCCAACCTAGGGAGGAATGTTATTCGCTTAGAAAAAAATGTTTAGCTATAGTATGGGCACTGCAGAAACTTCACCCCATCTGTTTAGAAGATAATTCACTGTATTTACATACCACAGTCCCTTAATATGGCTACATCAAGCCAGCCAGCAAAATGCCAAGCTAAGGTGGAGCATAAGGTTGCATGCATATCATATGATAGTACAGCCTCCTAGTGGGTTTAGCAATACCAATGCAGATGGGCTCTCAAGACAGGTCCAGTCCTCTCAAGCAATGTTTCTCAAGGGTCACTTGAAAAACTAGCTTGAGTCTTCAAAGGGGAAGAGATGTTATGATGTGAGGTATTGCCAGATATGCCAGGAAAAGTAGGACAGTGGATGTGTAATGTGTGCCAGCACAGCTATCTAGAATTTTGTAAAGAATTATATGTCATTTGTATATCAAACTGATTTGTATAGGTGCTTGTATTGTAACATGTATTTGTTAAGCTGCTTGTGTTAAAAGATGTACCAACAGCGTGCCATGCTGGACAGAAAAAGAAATATACATGTATTATTGTAACTGAATTAAATGTATATGGTTTAGCAGTGGATACTGGAAGAGAAGAGGTTAGTTACAGTCCAGCTGCAGTTAACTTTGAAAAATTTTCTGAAATGAAAATAATGCGCCTAGGCCATAAAGATTGTATCTTACAGTTCTCAATGCAGCCAGAGACAAAAAGTCTGTACTAGGAAGCTCTCTGTATTGTCTTTGGGGTGAACTAATTGCTACTCTGGAAAGGTGGAGGTTTGAAATTGTTTAATGACTTCCAGAAACTGAATCAGATCTTAGCAAGCTCAATGTGTGTGTGTATTATTCACGCATAAAATCCTGGCAGTTTCTAGCAGTGGGGTGTTGCATGGAAACCCAAAGTTGGATGACCAGATGTATGTCATGTCATTTTGTGATCCCTTACTAAAATAATGTTTAATACTAGGTGAGACTGAAGTCTCAGAGCAGTCTGTTTTTGTAACCTGAGAAAAAAGGACTCTTCACCTGCTTCAGCTTGCCTTGCTCTAGTAAGTAACCAAGGAATAATAATTCTTTAGATCAGTTAAGAAAATATAGTAAGGTTAGTTAAGTATTGTTTTTCTGTAACTGTGTGAACCTGTCCACCTGTGTTATTTTTAATATTTCCTGTGATTGAAATTCTGGTGTTTATTGTAAATAGATATTCAGTATTTTCATCTTCTTTTATTATTTATTATTATATATATTTATGCTTTCATTGTGATTGGTCCTTTGGAGAATATTTTGACCTTTGACAGTGTTTATATTTATTCGGGGGGCATTGCTGCCACCCCTGAAAGCCTTGTTGTTTGGTCAACATTGCTACTTATATTAATATTAATTTCACTCATCATAATTGGGTACGCTTGTAAGAACCTTTGGAGTAAATGGCTTTGGAGCATCTAGTGATGGTGTAACTATCTTGTAGTCTGGGAAGAAGGTGGCATAGCTAGTAAATCTGTGCCAGCCTTCCCCAGATGTGTGTGTGAGTATGTGCGTGTGTGTGTGTGTGTGTGTGTGTGTGTGTGTGTGTGTGTGCGCGCACAAGTCAAATCTCAAAGAGTGTGTGTGTCAGCTGCTTGTAGCAGGGGCATGAAACACTGATTTCAAAAAGAGAGAGTGGAGGAGAACTTGGCTTGGACACTCAGCTGAGGTCTCAACTCCACAGCTGTACCAATGGGGAGTCTTACTGGAGATCTGGAGGGAAACAGATGCAGAAACCCAGACCCCATACTGAGGGTGTTCCCTGTGTGCTGTTAAGGGAAATTGTGCTTGATGCAGAGAGCTGCATCATGAAATACTGGGTGTACCTATTTTTGTTCCAAGTGAAATTCTCTGTCCAGTGCCAGTGGTAATTAAATGGTTTAATTATGCATTTTTGCATTGAGTTTTAGGCCATGGTGCTGGCATCAGTTATTTGTCTGTGTCAGAAACTCCTGGAGGGTATATTCATCTTTGGGGGATAATTGCACCCAGCTTGCAGTCATCAGCATATTTGGTCAGCCAAAGACCCTCTACATTTGCTTTGATTTTAGATAAGTATATTCCAAACAGGATACGTCCTAATACCAAGCCCTGTGGGACACCACTAGTAACAGGCCTCTTGGTGGAGGTAGATTTCCCAATCCTAACTTCATGTGTCCTATCTGTGAATGATTTGGCTTTTATTGGGTGACACAGGAATTTATGCCTAAATTTATGAGTTTGTTTATAATACCCAATTCAGGTATTGTGTCAAATGCCTTTGGCAGGTCATGGTAGGCAGTATGTACCATTCTCCCCTTGTCCATGGTTTTGGTGACCTTTTTGAGGAAGTCCATCTTGTTTAATAGGAGTGACCTACCCTTGATGAATTGAACTAGGGTGGATCCTGTGTTTGAAGATTTCCTATGTCTTTGTTTATCAGGTCCATGATAATTCTTTCCATGACCTCGCATATATGACTAGTGAAACTTATGGGTCTATAGTTCCCTGGGTCTGTTAATGATCTGCCTTTGTGTAGATGGATGACTGTTGTAGTCTTCCATTCATTAAGGATGAATCCTCTCTGGAGGCTGTTGTTAAATAGAGATTCTAGTGGGCCTGACAGGTCATCTTTGAAGCTATTTACGAAGCATCCTGGGATATTATCAGGACCCAATGATGTAGTGATTTAGCTCTGGAGAGTGCAGTCAGGATCTGTTCTTTAGTGATAGCTGGGGTTGGATGGTAGAAGGTATTTCCTGTGGGGGGTATTAGGGTGGCTGAAGTTGGAGCTAAATTTATTGGTCATCACATTTGCTAAATTCTCCAGTTTGCTATGGGAAGCTCCATTTATTATTAGTTCAGAACACTGTTGGGTTTCCTTTTTTTTCTAAGCACCTTTATTGAATTATCAGTTGTGACATAGGCAAATTTGCATTCATATCAAAGTAATCAAACTATATTAAAATAACAAACATACTTCACATGTATTTCTGTATATCATATAAGCTAAGCGATATTACATAAATTATTCAATTTCTGCTTTTTTAAAGAAGACATATCTTTATTAAACCATCACTTACTACATAGACAATCATACATTTATATAAATGAAAACAAATCACACTGACAAAATCCTAGTTGTAAGCATTTTACATCACAAACCATGCTCACACAATCCCAGCTGCAAACATTATACATCACTTATAATCTACCCAATCTTTCTCAATCAAACATTACATAGCTTAAGTCCTGCTGCCTTTTAGACCTCATTCCTCCCCTGCATGTATTGTTCCCACAATTCCCATATTTTCCTATGTGGTTTGCTCCTGCCATTTTCTAAAGATCTCAATTTCAGTTGTTTTATCTCTGTTACGATATGCACTACTTCCAATATAGTTGGTTTATATTTTGGTTTTCATTTTCTAGTAATTGCTTTTTTGGCAGCCACCATTATTAGACACAGCAAGACCTTATCATGTCAAGGCAATTCTGATTCTGTATCATAGCTCAGAAAAGTCTTCTCCCTCATCTGACCAATCGGCCCAGCCAGCATCTCCAACAGTGCATCCTGCAGGGAATCCTTAAAGTCCGCCACCTTACTGCACTCCCAGAAAAATATGTTCCAAATTACCTCTTTCTTTCCCTTCCTTTTAAGGTTACATTCATAACCAAAAAATGCCCTACAGTTATTCTTAGTCTGGGAGACTGTTTTTGCCTCAAACTTGGCTTTGGTGGACTTGATTAGCCTCCATGAGTTGCTTGTTGAGATTGATAAGGGAGTTCTTTATTTTTTGGGCATAACCCTTGCTATTTTTGGATAGGATTTTCTTTCTCTTGTTGTGCAACCTATTTATACTGGGGGTCCACCAAGAGGGCTTGTTTTTGGAGTTTGTCCTAAGTTTATTTTGGATTGATACTGCTGTTTCTATGCAGTTATTTCCAATCTTGTGGATAAGCAGCTGTGTTCACTGAGTTTGAGGGGATTGGAATTAAATTGTCCCATCACTTAATATGAGGTAGTTAGTGCTGGAAAAGTTCTTAAAAGCTCTGCGGTTTGCTGGGAGCTCAGCTTTTATATTTATTTCAAAGGTGACCACTTTATCATCTGAACTTACCAATGAGGATATTACAGAAGGGGGGTGCAATGTTTTATTGTATTTGTGAGTACCTGATTCAGAATATTTGCACCCTGGTAGATATGCAGATTACCTGTTCCAGGGTGTTTGCACTGACAAAATCCGGGAATCTTTGAACCTGCATGTTAGTGGTTGTGTACATATCCCAGTTTATAGTGGGATAGTTTAAATCGCCCAAGATTATTGTGCTGGGCTGAATTGTGACTGATTCCTGTCCATTCAAGTATGTGGTATGGTTATCCTGGATTATCTTGGTTCATAGTCAGGGACCTAGCTAGCAAGGATATGGTATTGGACTTTATCTAAGGTTAGCTGGACATGGAGTAGCTCAAGCATGACATATTGTTTCAGCCATCTTAAGGCAAGGTGTGCTTACTTTTTATGTAGATTAATACACCTCCAGCTCTTGTCCCTTCTTGTCCCGTAGCTGACCTAAATGTGTGGAAGGCATTATAGCCTTGTACTGCTGGGGTTCCTTCTGTGGCTTTAAACAATGTTTCAATAACTGCACAGATGTCAACACTCTCCAGGTTAATGAGCATTTCCAGGGAGTGCAAATTCTTGTTGAGACTCCAAGCATTGAACAGTAGCACCTTTACTTTATCTTGTATTGAATTTACTGCGTTAGAATGTTTATCAGAGTGGCATTGCACAAAATAGAGTTGGATAATGTATTGGCCAATATCCAAAAGCCTAGTGGGGCCAGATACAGACCATCCCTAGCAAAGCAGTGTGGAGTGTGAATCAGAAAGTAAACCAGTTTTTAAAGTCAGTAATCTTCTGCTTATGAGACGGTAGAAAGATACTTAATGTAGGCTCATACCTGCCTGGAGCACATAATCTGAAAGCTCTATCATGTCTCTCTTCATATAGTCCAAGGAGCCATGTCTCAGGTCATTAACACCCACGTGAATTATGACAGAGTCATAGTGGTAATTGTGGTTCACTGTCTTGAAGTGTATGTGTGATATGGCAGATATATATATACATATATATATATATGTGTGTGTGTATATATATATATATATATATATATATATATATATATATATATATATATATATATATAAAATTTCACATATTCACAACCTGTGATGTAGCTATGATAACTGAAGATTTCCTAGAAATGTGTATCTCTTATATTCAGAATTACCTACCCTATTGTATGTTTAATGGCTTTCTTGCTCATTGCTGATGTCATGGAGAACACTGACTGCTATGTAAACACAGTGACTACTATTTAGAAGATTCTATATCATTCTGATAGAAAGAGGTTGAGGAAATTCAGAATATGAACAAAATAAGCACACAAAATGATTCTGAAAATTGTCTGCTGTCTGTGGAATCCTAATGCTTCAAATAATGATATATGTATAAAGTACACACATAGGCACACATTATGCCTGTCTTTTTGTTTAAACAAGAAACATCTTTATTATTATGAATGACATAGGCAATGTTACATTTATATAAATGAAAATGACCATTGTGACACAATCTCGGTTGCAAACATTATACATTCCAAACCATGCCGACACAGCTGCAAACATTATACATCACTTTTAACATGTCCAGTCATTGTTAGTCAACCATTACGTAGCTCATTCATATCCTGCCTTCTTTTAAACCTTGTTCCTCCTCTGCGTGTATTGATCACACAGTTCCCATGTTTTCCTGTATAATTTGCTCCTACCCTTTTCTAACATCTGTCTTTGAATGCTTACCCTATGTGTGTGTGTGTGTGTGTGTGTGTGTGTGTGTGTGTGTGTGTGTGTGTGCGTGTGTGTGTGAGTCTTATACACACATGCACACGCACACATATATGTGTATGTGTCTTACCCTCTTTCTATCGCTCTCTCTCTATATATGTATATATATATCTATGGTTCCCTATCAGAAGCCTGAAACACTATAAGCCTGAAAATCAAAATCCTGAAAACTAAAGCCTGAAAATTCAAAATCCCGAAAACCCAAAATCCTGAAACTCAGAATCCTGAAAACACAAATAATGCTAATATTTCACTATAAAGACACTAATATCTACCAACTGACCCTGACCCTAACCCTAACCCTAAGATCCGTCACTATCACACACTCACCTGACCCGCGCCCTAACCCTAACTCACTTAAACCGCCCCTAACCCCAATATTTGTCACTATTACATACATGCCTAACCTGCGCCCTAACCCTAACTGACTTAAACCGCCCCTAACCCTAACATAAAACCAACCGCACACTTACCTGAACCCAACGCATGATCTAACACCACAGGGCTAACAATAGCAAAGCCACAATGACGTCAGTATGTCCATTTTGTGTTTTCAGGATTTTGAGTTTCAGGATTTTGGGTTTTCGGGATTTTGAATTTTCAGGCTTTATTTTTCAGGATTTTGATTTTCAGGCTTATAGTGTTTCAGGCTTCTGATAGGGAACCATATATATGCATTCCTGTGTCTATATGTGTGGTTGTGTGGTGCATGTATGTAGACACACACACACTTAAATATTTATATATATGATTATGTAAATATATATATATATATATATATATATATATATATATATATATATATATATATATATATGTGTATATATATTGTTGTCATTTAGGTGATTGAGAAGTAAATTGTACAGAAACAAGCTGGTATGACTGATTCAAAAGTCTGTTGGTCACATATTTCTGGATTGTTTTTTTTGTGATATCACAGAAAAGAGGAGAGTGGGGAATTTTCCCTTTTTCCATAATAGCGTAATCTTTGAGTTGGCAATGGCATATATAATTAGCAGGGGGTACAGGTGGGCTTCCCCCTGCAAAAAATAATGTTTTCTGTGTGTGTGTGTGTGTGTGTGTGTGTGTGTGTGTGTGTGTGTGTGTGTGTGTGTGTGTGTGTTGTGTTGTGTGTGTGCTGTTTTTTTTAGATTATTTGTGATTCAGACTGTTCTGCTTGAGGTTGTAGACCAAGTGTCATATACTCATTCTCTCTCTGAATATATATATATTTATTTATTTTATTTTATTTTATTTTACATTTGTTGACTTGGCTAGTCTAACTGGATATATGCCCATTTTCAGTAGAGGCCCGGGGAGAAAAGCTCCGAGCATCGGCAGTGACAAAGCATACAATATATATGAATAGTAAAATGAGTTACAGTACATTGATTAAATTGTAGGTAAGATAAACTTGTACAGAGTCCTTTAGTAGGTTTAAGCTAAGATCAAATACAGATAACAAACAACATTTGAGAGATAAAATATATGGATAATCCTTTTTTTTTTTTTTTTTTTTAGTACTAAGAAGGAAATCGTTATTACAGGTAGGCAACATAGAACAGTGGAGTAGAGAAGTATAGGGAGAGTAAGAAGGGGAAATGAAATATCAGTCAGGGTTAGAGCAGGGACAAGGCCAGTGAGTTTTAAGATATTCTTCAAGATGTTTTTTTTAAAAAGCAGTGTGGAAGTAAGGGTAGAAAGATCATTTGGAAGCTGGTTCCAGGTTTTTCCCACTGTGTTGGTGAAAAGTGAGTCCCCAGCTTTGTTGTTGGATTTAATAGTGGAAACTAGAAGCTAAGGCTAAGCGTAGTGTTGCAAGATTTTTATAGGGGGTAATCAGATTAGTAAGGATTGGGGTATTATTAGGGTGGTAAAGGATCTTTTGGGTGATAACAAGTTGTTGACAAAGTAGTTGGTTCTGCAGTTCTAACTATCCAAGTTGTTTGAGGCTGTGACAGTGGTGAGTTCTAAAAGGGGTGCCAGTGGCACATCTGGCTATGTTATTTTAACTGGTTGAAAGTTTGGTAAGGCTGTTTTTAGATAGATTGGTATATATTGCAGAAACATAGAACAGGGTAGAGATCAGGTGGGTCTGGGCAATAGTGATTCTGGCTATAGGGGTAAGGAAGGATTTGATTCTATAAAGTGTGCCTAGTTTTTTGTTGACAGACTTTATAGTAGTATTATTATGGTCATCATAGCTAAGGTTGTTGTCAATTGTTATTCCCAGGAGACGAGTTATAGTGTCAGGAGATATGTTAGTTCCATTGTTAGAGGTTACTGTGAAGTGAAGTTGTGAATTTTGAGTAGGAGCAAAGAGCAATAATTTAGTTTTTTTGGGGTTCAGAAGGAGGCAGTGTTGCATGAACCAATTTTCAACAATGTTAAATACTGTCTGGGTGAGGGTCTGGAGTAAGGTTATTGACATGGCTGAACATATTAAAGTAGAGTCATCTGCATATTGTATGCAGGTGGCTTGAGGAGTTTTGGCATGTAGATCATTAATAAACATTGAAAAGAGAAGAGGGCCTAAAATAGAGCCTTGTGGTACTCCAATGCTCACAGGGAGGGATGTAGAAAGATTATTATCCCAAAGCACTGCTTGCTGTCTGTTTTCTAAATAAGATTTAAACCAGCGTAATGCTTGTGGGTGAAGTGATTGGGCTTTTAGTACATCAATAAGCATGTGATGGTTAACCATATCAAAGGCTTCTGAAAGGTCAATAAATAGTGCAGAGGAAAGATAGCTATTGTTACGATTTTTGTTTATATAGTCAGAAAAGGATAGCAGGGCAGTTGTGCTATGGAATGGTCTAAAGCCATGCTGGCAATTGGCAAGTAAATTATTATGGAGAAGGTGGTAAGTAGTTGTCTGTGGATGCATTTTTCCATTATTTTAGCTATTGGAGAGAGTAAGGTGATTGGCCGAAAGTTGGAAAGCTCAGTAGATGACCCAACTTTATGTAGAGGGATGATGTGGGAGACTTTCCATATGGAAGGGATTGTGCTTTCTACAATTGTTCTATTTATAAGGATGGAAATGGGATAGGCAATGGCTTTAGCTGCAATTTTCAGGTATTCAGCTGGAAGACAGTCTGCAGAAGGGGTGCATGGTTTGAGTTTTTGAAGGAGGTTGCAAATGAAGGATGTAGGTACAGGTTGTATATGAAACATCGGAGTTGGACTATTAGTGGTATTCAATGGGGAAGTGGTAATAGGTGGTAATGTATTAGCTAGGGTTCGAATGGCTTCAGTAAAATAGTTATTAAAGGCATCAGGAATTTGGTTAGAGTTATTATGGTTGACTCCTGATGGGGCAGGAGTTTTAGAGTGCCCTGGCTGAAGTAGTTTGTTAATGCTTGACCAGAACTTTTGTGTTTTTTGTTGGTGGGTTTGTTGGAGGTGAAGGTAATATTTCTTTTTCTCACAGAATGTCTTTTTTGGTGGCATTTCTTAACTGTTTAAAGTAAAGGTGATCTGATGGACTTTTAGAGGCTCTCCATTTGGCACAAATTTTATTTCTTAGGAGGATCTTTTGCCTAGTTTGTTTTGTGAGCCAAGGGGTAATTTTGGTCCTTATTCGGGAAGAGTGATGGGGGCATGGAAATCTAGGATTTGTAGGAATCCAGTATTAAAGTAGGTCACTGCTTCATCAAGTTGAAGATGAAACATTGGTGACCAGTCACATGCTTTCAGTTAATTTTGGAAGCTCTCTGGATGAAAGTGTTTTTTAGAATGGGAGGTTTTAAAAATATTAGTATTAGGGCTATGAATTCTTTGTTTAATAATATAGGTTAGAGCATGGTCACTGATATTATCTGGAAGGGTTCCTAGTTTATAAGTATCAAGATGGCTGTTTAGAAGGATCCAGTCTAGTGTGGTTTCCTTACTGCTTGGTTTATGGATTCTAGTAGCAGTGGTTATTATTTGTGAGAATCCGTAAAGATTTATATGATTGATTGGATTAGGGGAGCTACAGGTTGCCCAGTCTATATTAAATTCACCTATCACAATGGTTTCTTGAGGTAGGTGGGTAGAGAGGCAACTAAGTATGTTTTCAAGAGTATTGATATTGTTTCCAGGGGGCAGATAGGAACAAATTAGATAGATAAATGTGGAGTTGTTGATTTGAAGTTTAGCAGTAAGGGTTTCTGCATTAGTATTTGAGCATAGGAGCACATTGAAGGGTGAAACTTGGAGTTCTGATTTGTACAAAATGGCTACACCTCCACCCTTTTTGGTTTTGCAGTCACATCTCAGGGTATTATATCCAGGAGGGGTAGTTTCCTGGTCCTGAGTTTTCGGGCTTTAGCCATGTCTCTGTAATACAGAGAATATCGAATGCATGCACTTCAAAGAGTGCATGTAGGTGGGTAATTTTATAGCTAATGCTATGGATGTTAAGGTGAGCTATCAGGAGGGAGTTAGATGGTCTTTTTGGGGTAATGGTAGCATGAGATGTTAGGTTGTGTGGGTTACTGGGAATACCTGTTTTGGGGCCGGGGTTTGGATGAATATTACCATCTAATAGGGGGTGTTGTTGAGGATATTGTATTAATGTTAGGATTTTGTACTAGTTGTTTAGGGTTTTCTTGTCATGGAAGTAAGTAACATGGGTAGATCTATGGTACTTTGGAAGTATATATATAGAAGTGGAAGTGATATTAATGTGGTTGAGGAAGTTTACGTGAGAACCTGGTAGAGTTTGCTGGTAGGGGTGGTGTTGCTCAGGAAGAGAAAAATATTCAAACAAGGTTAGTGTGTATGGTAGAGTAAGAGAAGCTAGAATAGTAGTTAAGAGTAGTAGTTTTGTGTATATAGACTTGTGTGTTGGGGCCATTAGGATGTGTAGGTAAGGAGGTAGAGTAAGTTGAGGGAAGGAGTCTAGTATAAGTTAAAACAAAGGTGGGAGAAGGAGAGAGTGCTGTAAGAGGAAGAGTAGGTTGAGGGAAGAAGTGTACAATAAACTAAAATAAAAGTGGCTGTAGGAGAGAAAGCTGTATAATGTTAGTAATACAGGATGAAGTAGTGTGGAGAGGTTAGGGAGTGAACTTAAAAGGTATTAAATTACTTAAGAAATTGTTGAGGTTGGGAGTGGGGCTGTTAAGTTGAAGTAGTCAGTGATAGGGTGATAAGTGGAGGGGGTGTGGCTGCAGAAGTATAAGGCTAACAGCACTGGGGTAGGTCGGAATTTGGGGTAGGGTAGGGGGGCGGAGTGAGTCTGCAGGGCGAACGTAGTGGGTTTGAGCAGGTAATGGAAGATTTTACAGAGACAATCTGAGAGGAGGAGATTCCTGAGGCAGTAAAAGTGGTCACAGGTAAGTAGAATGTGGTGAAGCAGTTGTGAGGTAGAAAAGGATAGTGGAGTGGGAGGAAGAAAAGAAATAAAAGATAGCTAGAAGGTGGGAAGAGAAAGGATAAGGGCAGTGAGATAACACAGGAAGATTACCAACTATTCAAGAGGTGAAATCTGAGAAGGAATCCAGAGATGATACTAGGGAATGTAGAGGAAGGGTTATAGCCCAAGGCTAGATTAGAGTGCCACCTAGTGGGCAGAAAGCAGAATACAACAAGTATCTGCAATAAAGATAGCAGGTAGAGGTGGCTCAGATAATGGACTCTGGGGGGGGGGATAGCAGATGGTACAGGGACAGAGAGGAGTCTGGCTGTTGGCTTCATGACTCAGGGGCTTAATTATGTTCTAAACTAGGTACAGTATAAATAGAACAGATCAACCTAAGACTAATACTAGATAAAGTATGAATATAACAGATCCACTTAATAATTAGGACCAGGGTGGAACATATTTTCTTTATATCTTTAACACAGGGAAATAAGCACTGGGGCAGCAGAATTCATTAACCAGACATTCGGATGGCTGAAGGTAATATTAAAAGGGTCCTTAATGACCAGGCAGGTCCTTTTGTGCAGGATAGGAGGTAGAGAGCTAGGAAGATTAGAAAGATAAAGTATATGTTAGGTGTGAAGGCAACATAAATGCTAGTTGTACTATTAAAACAATCAGGGTGAAGACACAGTGCAGACAGTATTGTACAATATTTAAGGTGGCTATGATCACAGTCTTAAGTTAATACTTCCAGATGGCTACAAAGACATGGAATAAGCATTCATGTATAAGCATGCACAAGGGATTGGTGAGATATCCTTTAAATTACAAAAGTAAGAGCAAGCAAAAGTAAATAATATGCCTGTCTTGTGTTAACGCAAAAAATAGAATTACATAAAGCAAACTGGATGGCAATCGAATAATCACTGCAAGTTTATATAAAATAAACTACTACTTAAGGCAAGATATAATTATTCAGTGAGTTCTGGACTAGTTCCCAAAGTAATGTGCAGGTAACGGCCACTTGAAAAATTGAGTGTGTCTCCCATAGAGGTTAGCCAAATGAACGCTTGTTAACAGCAGTTATAGTATCTATCTGTCAAGGGAAAAAAGGGTAACTCAGCATACACCTTATAGCCAGGAGGGTAGGTAATGCCTTTCTGGATGTCAACACATAAAGTAAGCAGTCCTTACTTACAGAACAGTTTTGGATGCAAAGTAGAGCTAATATAGTGTAAAATGATCATTCAGCATCAGCTATGTAGTCAGGATGCTAGACATAGGTTTTTTAGTGATGATCACTAAGAAAAACTAAGCAGCCTTAACTTACAGGAAAAGTTATCAACAGAGGTGTTTTATATCTATCTATCTATATATATATATATATATATATATATATATATATATATATATATATATATATATCTATATTTATTTATTTTATTTTACATTTGTTAACCGGGATGGTCTTACTGGATGAATGTCCATTTTCAGCAGAGTCCCGGGGAGAAAAGCTCCAAGGTACATGTACACATTACAATTATTATCACAATTATTGAATGGCAATTACACACAGGTTAAAGACAAAGCAATACAACAATCACATGACGCCTGAGACTTACAAATCAATGCAAGTATGTATATACAGATAGTAACGACATATTACCTTCAGGATTAAAAATAAATTGAGTACCTTTAGTTACAGTTTATCCTTTGTTATATGGAGAGGGGTGGCCGAAGAAAGGACATTTATAGAGGAGAGGTATGTGAGATGGGCAGGGCACTAGTCAGGGTTGGTACAGTGGCATATGCAGTGCGATTTGAGGTGATTCTTAAGCTTGTTTTTAAATACTGTTGGTGAAGGCTCTAGGGTCAGGTCAGCTGGTAGTGAGTTCCATTTTCTTTTGACAGAGTTGGCAAAGAGAGAGTCGCCAGCAGCGTGGTTGGATTTGATTGTTAGAACTAGGAGTTTGGTGGAGGAGCAGAGTGGTCGATTGTTGCTGTAGGGGCAGATCATGTTTTTTAGGGCAGGGGTATTTTCTGGCTGGTAGAGGACTTTATGGGCAACTATGACCTGGTTGAGTTGTAGAAGATGAGGTAGTTCAAGCCAGCCTAGGAGATTTAGGTTGTGACAGTGGTGGGTTTGGTAGGGTGTGCCAGTAGCAAATCTGACAATATGGTTGTAACATGATGATAATTTATTAAGATCAGTTTTGCTCAGGTGGGAGAAAAGAGGAGAGGCATAAAGAAGGGTAGATAGTAGATGGGAGTGGGCAATTGCAGTTCTTGCCTGTGGGGTGAGGAATGATTTGATGCTATAGAGAGAACCAAGTTTTTTATTTGTAGTTTTTATAGTTTGATTGATGTGCACATCAAACCTGAGGTTGTTATCAATTGTGACACCCAAAAGTTTAGTTTGGGTTTCTGGGGAGATGATGGTATCATTACTAGTTGTTATGCTGAAGAGTGGTGGGGTGGTCCTATGCGTAGGTGTGAAGAGAAGTAACTTGGTTTTTTTGGGATTTAGGATTAGATGTTGGTTTAATAGCCATTTTTCATCCAAGTTAAAGGTGCTTTGGGTTATTGTAGTAAGATTTGCTGGGGTGGTGGCAGAACAAATCCAGGTCAAGTCATCTGCATATTTAATGCAGATAGCCTCCTGTACTAAGATCCTTTATAAAGATGGAGAAGAGAAGGGGACCTAGTATTGAGCCCTGGGGGACTCCAAGCCTGATGGGGAGGCATGAGGATAGTTTACCCTGCCACAGAACTGTCTGTTGCCTGCCTTGTACATAGGAATAAAACCATTGGAGCACCTGATTGTTTAAGGTGAAGGCCTTCAAGGTGTTCATTAGCATTTTGTGCGTGACTATGTCAAAGGCCTTGGAAAGGTCTAGATAGAGTGTGGAGGTTAGTTTGTTATTGTTACGGTTATGGTTTATAATATTAGTAAAAGAGAGGACGGCTGATGTAGTGCTGTGATTTGGCCTAAAGCCATGTTGAGAGTTGGACAGTAGTTTGTTCTGTGTGAGATATTTCATGAGTTGAATATGAACCCACGGTACCACCTTTAACATTCCTATAAGAAAAGTGCAGTTCGGGTCTGAACTGTCTGCAAACAGCTACAGCTAACTTTGAACCTAACACCACTCTTAAGTATTCAACTCCGGTACCACCTTTATCATTCCTATAAGAAAAGTGCAGTCTGGGTCTGAACTGTCTGCAAACAGCTACAGCTAACTTTGAGTATGTGTCTAACTGTTTGAGCCAATCTTCATTTTCCCCTGGAGAGCACTGTGCTTTGGCTGTAAGCAGTCCCCCCCCCCACCACCACCACCACCACCACCACACACACACACACATCTTCCACTTTCTCTTATTCCCTTCTGTTAGCAAATAGTATCAATAACTGATCAATACTGTGTGTTTGTTTATTTAAACTATACCATAGTAGCCTACTGATACAAGGTTATCCTGGTTTTCCACCTGAGAAATTAAGACAAGACTTACAGTTTCAGAGCAGTCCTTGGTCAATTGTGATTGTTCTTAACACATACTTGTCTTGCTTTGGCTCATTAGCAGCAGTACAAAGAACTGCCTGCTCACACCCTTGTTCTCCCCTCCCCTTCCCTGTTTATTACCTTAAGACAATCCCAGAGTTAATAAATATTACCTGTGGCAGGCACCATTTGTAAAATTACAATCCACTCTGCTACAGGCCCCATGAAGGCTCAGTGTCTCTCCAGTAAGTGTTTTACAACTGTAAATGCCTATTTATGTTGAATTGTATTAGACATTTTACAACTGTATATGTTTATGTTGAATTTGGGCGGCCACGGTGGTGCAGTGGTTAGCATTGCCGCCTCACAGCAAGAGGTTCTCCGGTTCGATCCCCGGCTGGGGTGCCTTCTGTGCGGAGTCTGCATGTCCTCCCTGTGGTCGCGTGGGTTTCCTCCGGGTACTCCGGTTTCCTCCCACATCCCAAAGACATGCTGCAGGTGGATTGGACACTCTAAATTGGCCCTAGGTGTGCGTGTGAGTGTGCCTTCTGTGGAAGGTTGGGCGCCGGGCTGGCAACTCGACACCGTAAAACTCCACTGCCATTCAATGTGCGGACAAGGTGATCCGCTGTGGCGACCCCTGACCGGGAAAAAGCCGAAAGAAGAAGAAGAAGAATATGTTTATGTTGAATTTCAAGCCTGTACTCCAATCTGCTTACTTACACTATCAGACTATTTACCCCACTCATAGGACCAAACACTGGGACTGGGTTAGCCCCGCTCCGCTTCGCCCTCGCTACGCTCGGGCTCGCTTCGCTCCCCTCCCTGCCCCCTTATCCCACCCGCCCCCACTGTGTCTACATTTATAGCCACTAGGCCACACCCCTACTTCCTCTCCAACCTACACAACTTCCTCTCCAATTTCCTCCCCCCCACCACTTTACTGTTTAACCACTACTATTCCTCTGAAGCACATTGACCCCACCCATTGATGACATATAACATGTCTATAAATAATTATAAACTCCTTCCTCTTATCTTACCACTCTTAATTCTGCCATACTTTCTTACTAGCTATGAAAATCTCACATTCGTAGGTTTCTCTTATCCAAAATGCCAAACCAAGACCCCCCCTACCTCCACTGACTGAGGAACTTGCCCACTACTACACTACCCCAAAAATTATAAATTCCAACCACTTGCTTCTAAAAAAAACCACTCCAATCAACACCAAAATCCAAATATGAACTAAAACTACTATTCAAAGTTATTAGACTACTAGCGTATCTAAGATAAAACTTAACCAAAGATGGGGACATCCATCCTAATCCAGGCCCAACCTTAACTCAAAATCCTACCAGCCCACGACTCTCCCACCAACTGTTCAACTCCCTCCTAATATGCCACTTAAACATTAGAAGCCTAAACAATAAGATACATAGCCTGCATGCTATACTAGCCACATACCTCCCCAACATAATGTGTCTATCTGAAACATGGCTCCGGCCATCAACCAAAGACAATGAGATCCTGCCTCCTGGTTACAATATACTTAGGGCAGATAGAGTAAAGAAAAGAGGAGGTGGAATAGCCATCTTATATAATAGCACACTTAACATCATAACTAACCCTATACAACCACCCCAGTTCTCTAACGCTGAAGTACTAGCTCTAAAAATTCTACTAAATAATCATAAGGGCATTAACCTAATTGTCACCTATATTCCCCCTGGGAACAATGTAGAAACACTAGAGGTCATTCTACATTGGATAGCCAACAACTACCCTCAAGAAACCATTGTCCTGGGCGATGTTAATATTGACTGGAACCAATGCACAGCACAGTCCAACCCCATCCCTGTTAACCTACATGGATTCTCTCAGATAATATCATCTACCACACGTACAGGTAACAATAACCAAAAAGAGAGTATACTAGACTGGATACTCACCAACAGTCATCCCCAGAACTATATGTCTGGAACTCTCCCTAATGATCTTAGTGATCACCTGCTCACATACATCATGAAAGACAAAATGAATTGTACAAGCTTACCTATTTATAGGTCTATCAGATCCAAGAAAAACTTTGACCCAACTAAATTTCATCTTGAACTCAAATCATGTAACTGGACAAAACTAAAGTTCCTTCCCCTTGATGAGGCAGTGTCATCATTTAACAATTCATTCCTTACTATACTTGACTCGCATGCCCCTAAACACTCAATAAGAATTAAAACTCAACTAGCACCCTGGCTAACAGCAGACACCAAAACCAAAATAACAACTAGAGACAAAGCGTGGGATAAATGGCGCACTACCAAACTACCCCTAGATCGTATCAAATTCCAACAACTTAGAAATGAGACTAAAAAAGCCATCATACTAGATAAGAAAAATTACTTCTACAATCTGCAACATAAACATCAGAATAACCCTCAAAAGTACTGGGCAGGCATAAATACACTTCTCCAACCAGGCAAATCCACTACTCCGACCCCAGGAACATTTTCTGACAAGAGCCAAGAAGATATAGCCAATTCATTCAATACTTTCTTCACAGAAACCATCCAGTCATTAGCTAACCAACTTTCTCCTCCCCACACTTCTATAAACACTATACCCGACTCACCACTCTCTTTTAACTTCCAGCCAGTGTCCACATCCTTTATCAGATCCCTTTTGAAAAAACTGAAGCCAACCACCCTTTCAGCCGATCTTCTGCCGGCTGAATACCTGCAAATTGCTGCAGATGTCGTAGCCTACCCTATCTCAATCCTAATTAACAGAACCATAACCGAGGCCTCAATCCCCTCAATTTGGAAAATATCCTATGTTATTCCACTCCACAAAGGAGGTTCATCCACAGAACTATCCAACTATAGACCTATAGCCATACTATCACCACTTGCCAAAATTATGGAAAAGTGCATGCACAACTAACTAATGCTCTATCTAACCCAAAATAAACTACTCACAGACTCTCAACATGGATTCAGACCCCATCATAGTACAACCACTGCTCTCCTCTCTTTTACTGAAAACATTAATCTTAATCGGAATAATAAAAAAATATCCTCCGCTCTCTTCCTGGACCTATCGAAAGCCTTTGATATGGTAAACCATCAGTTACTTCTATATACTTTAAAAACCCTGTATCTAGATACTCCAGCTCTTGACTGGTTTCAAGCTTACCTCACTGGGAGACAACAAGCAGTAATGTGGCAAAACAAGCTCTCCTGCCTACTACCAAATACCATAGGAGTTCCTCAAAGTTCCATATTAGGACCTCTCCTCTTTTCAGTCTTCATAAACGACATCCAAACAGTCATCCCTGAAGCCACCTGCATTCAATATGCAGATGACTCGACTATAATATGTTCCAATGCCTCTCTTGCAAATCTACTAACTACCACCCAACATAGCTTCACCAAAGTTGAAAACTGGCTTGCCAACCATCTCCTGATCTTAAATCCAAACAAAACCAAGTTACTTCTCTTCTACCCAACCAATAGATCTCCGACTGAAAACTTCACTATAAAATCCAATAATGGGACCATCACCTCCCCAGACACCTATACAAAGCTATTAGGAGTAAACATTGACAATAAACTCAGATTTGATATACATATCAACCAAGCCATTAAGTCAGTCAACAAGAAACTTGGGACCCTATATAGAATTAAAGCCTTCCTTACCCCAAATGCCAGGGCAGCCACAGCCCGTTCACACCTTCTCTCTTCCCTACTATATGCCTCTCCTGTCCTCACTCACCTTAACAAATCTGATCTGGCCAAGCTCTCATCCTGCTATAATCACATTGCCAGGTTCGTTACAGGCCTACCCTACAGAACACACCACTGTACTAACCTGAAAAAGCTTGGATGGATAGAATTCCCACACCTTCTTCACCAGTCCCAACTCATAGAGGCCTTCAAAATCCTTAAACAACCTGAGAATACCCCAGCACTAAAAAACGTAATGACTCCCTACTCCAATCTAAGCTGCCTTCGCTCAGCAAACAGACTCCTTGTCCAAACAACTAAATCTCTCAACCTTGGTGGTGACGCTATTTGCCAACACCACTGGTAAAATATGGAACTCTCTCCCAAATAACATCACGCTTGCAACTTCTCTAAGTCAATTCAAAAATAGTCTAAAACTCCACTTCAAGTCACACTGGCTATGTCCTTGCTCAAACCCAGACTAGCTCTGTGCCATTAAGTAAAACATAAACAACTAGCTAAGATGATAAGTACTTTGTATACTGTGATAAAGAAATATGTATCCTGTCTAACTCTATGTCATTATACTGCCTACCGTCCTTCCTAATATGTTATTAATGTTACATTTGTAGTAATCTCAGAAATAGTAATGGCAGTCTTGTACTTGTATGTAAATAGCCTATGTTTTTGTTAAGTTCTTTCAGCTCATTTACTGTACCTAATTATCAATGTAACTCTGTTGGAGCTTTTCTCCCCGGGCCTCTGCTGAAAAAGGACATGTATCCAGTCGGACCATCCCGGTTAACAAATGTAAAATAAAATAAAATAAATAAATAAATGATAAATAACGCACTTCTCCATAATTTTAGCTAGTGGTGACAAAATAGCTATGGGCCTGAAGTTAGACAGTTTGGTAGGACTGCCCTCCTTATGAAGAGGTATGACATGTGAGATTTTCCATATGGTGGGGATAGAAGCTTCTGATATGGTTTGGTTGATTAGGATTGAGATGGGATATGCAATTGCATCTGCAGCCTTTTGTAAGTAGTCTGCTGGGAGGAGGTCAGCAGCCAGAGTGGTGGGTCTTAATTTCCTAAGTAGGGCCTTAATGAGTTGATTGGAGACTGGTTGGAAACGGAAGGAAGTATTGGTATAGGTATTGGCTGCATTTAGATTAGAGCCAGTGGGAGTGAGTTGTCTAGCCAAAGATTGGATAGTTTCAGTGAAAAAGGTGTTAAAGGTGTTAGCAATATCTTCCGGGGATTTTTGTTTGGTAGCAGAGGGGGGTGGGGTGGTGGTTTGGCCTGGATGGAGGAGTGTGTTTATTCCTGCCCAGTATTTGTGTGGTTTATTTTGGTGTACTTGCTGTAGGTGGTAATATTCTAAATTTAAGTTGGTCAGGTAAGGTTTTTGTTGTGCAATAGGTGGCCCATGCTTTATGCCTGAGTGTGATTTTGGATTTTGTTTCTTTAGTAAGCCAAGGCGCAACATTGACCTTGGTTCTAATAGTATGACTATGGGCATGACAGTCAAGAATAGTGAGGAATTTGGCATTAAAGTAAGTGACAGCTTCATCTAGGGGGAGGTTTGTTTAAGGCTGACCAGCTACATGCCTTTAATTCATTGTTAAACTTATTGAGATCAAAGATTTTGTTGCTTCTTATTGTTCTATAGGTGGGTTGGTAGCAGAAGTTAACCTTAAGCTTGAATCAGTGATCACTTAGATCATCAGGTAGGGTGCCTGATGTATAGAGATGTGGGGAGTTGTTGACAAGTATCCAATCCAGGGTACTGTCTTTATTTTGTGATTTACTTGACCTAGTGGGTTAGGATATGGTATGGGTAAACCCATGGAGGTTTACATGGGTTGTGGGGGATTTAGAGGAACAGGCATTCCAGTCAATGTTGAAATCCCAGAGGACAATGGTTTCTTGTGGCTGGTTATTAGTCAGCCAGCTTAAGAAATCTTCAAGGGTGTCTGTGTTCTTCCCTGGGGGAATGTAGACACAGACAATGTTTATGCTTTTGTGGTTATTAATATGTAGCTTTGTGATAATAATTTCAGCGTTATTGAATTGGGGGGGGGGGGGTTGTAGGGTGTCCATGGTGGCAGATAAGGTGGACTTATAAAGTATTGCTATACCTCCTCCCTTTTTGGAGGTGCAATCCATTCTGTGAATGTTGTATCCTGGTGGCAGGACTTCATTGTCCTTGGTGGAAGGTTTTAGCCATGTTTCTGTGAGACAAAGTACATTGAGTGAATGCACTGCCAAGAGGGCATGTAGGTGCTGGATTTTGTTAATTATCTCCCCAATGTTTAGATGGCAGGCCAGCAAGGAGTCTGGGGGTCTGTTTGATGGGTCTGTGTTGATAGGGGAGTTAGAGGGGGGATTAAGGTCAGTAGTAGGTATTGGACCAGATTTCAGGTGGATATCGCCATCCACAGTGAGGTTATTTTATAACCTAGTTATGAGTTTCCAGATTCTGAATAGAATACAGTAATAGTACCTGGGTTTGGGACAGATGTATTTAGGTCTAATAGGGACATAGTTGTTAGGGGTTGGTAAGATGAGTATCTGGGAAGGGGGGAAGGTGAGCATTTTTGTGTATTAGTGAAGGAGTTGAAGTTCTAAATCTAGGGGAGTGGAAGCCAAGGTAGCCCATGTTCTCATAGGTGGAGAGAAGATATGGGATGAGTAGCAGGGATGATACAAGGGTTAGCAGTAAAAGTTTGGGGTTAGGCTTATTTATTTCACTGAGATTTGGTACAAGGTTATGGGAAAAAGCAGGGGGAGGGGACAAGTAGTAGTAGGTAGAGTTGGTTAAGATTAGAGTACTAGGTGTTGCTGATTGGTTTGTAGTGGAGTTGGGTGTGGTTTGGTAGATTTAAATTTAGCAGTAGTAGGGGCGGGTGGAATTTGGGAGCAGGGGGGGGGGCGCAAAGCGAGCCCGAGCAAAGCGAGTGGGAAAGGAGCAGGGTTTAACCAATTCTCAGTTTGCCAGCAATCAGAGGTTACAGGGTAGGTGTACAGTTTACTTTCTAAAGTTCTTTATTTATATGCACCTTTTTCTTAGTATTAGGCAAGCTGAAGTTATGCTTTAATGTTTTTAATTAAGTGTTTTACAGGAGGTTGAGCTGGGAGTTAGTCCCTAGGTTAAATAACACTAGCAACTGAGGGTTTTTTTAGTTAAAGTTAGCTATATTAATAGATGT
>NC_056732.1:232978426-233000926 GCF_019279795.1 Protopterus annectens | reverse complement strand
ATTTCTATTAAACAGTAAAGTAATATGCATATGGTGGCCTAGCTATATAAATGCTTATAGCAGCACTAAAATGATAAGCCTTCTACAGAGTAGATTAAGACAGTGGTAACCTAATATTAAGAATATTACTTTTTATAACTAATACCAGTTTGTTGTAGTTGTAATTGATTAATTGGAGTATGAAGCATCAGTCACTATGTTTCAAGAAAAGAGGGAAACCTTATGTTACTGAGAGGTACAGCAAAATGATCTATAATATATGAAAATACTGTCCTGCTGTGCTTTTTAGTGCATTCACCATATCAGTTCCTTCGAAAATGTCCATTTCCCTCATAATATTTGTCTTATTTTGGTCCCTTTACTGTTACCACAGCCGTTCTTCCAATAGGTGCAAATTTACACCTCAGATCAGAACCAGTACTCCTTACACTGCCTAAAAGCATGTTAGCTGGTAAAGTGCTGCTACTGCTTTTTGTCAGAAACTACAATCTCCAGTGTGGTGGGAGAAGCTTTATCACATTACAATACCAAAGTACTTCAGACCTTTCTGGTGTCCGTAAACCATGAGTCAATTTAAATACAGGCCCTAAGATCAAGGAGAAACACATCTGGAACAGTTGAACATATGTGTATTTTCACTCAGATTTGTTTCTGTAAATAAAAAATCTTTAGTTACATGTTCATTTGCTATACCACTATGTGCCCAATGCTAAAAGGTCAGCTTTGGTTATTTAAATTAGTTCCCAGTTGTTCATCCATCTAAGGATCTGCTAGTACCTTTCAATAATTCCACAGAAACAAGCAATACATGAGGCTAGACATGTGGTGAGATTAACTTTTTAGATATTATACCTATAATGCAGTTATGATAACCAAAGTTTTCCTAGGAATACTATATTTTATATTCAGAATTACCTGCCCCATTGTATGTTTCCTTGTTCCCTGTTCTCTCTTTTGTTCATTTCCTGATTTATGTCATATCTCTTGAAAGCAAAAGGATGTATAAAGTTGTCAGTTATCCTAACATATTTGTATACAGTATAGCTGTAGCAAGGAAATTCCATGTCCTCAGAAGACTCACCCCATCATTATCATGAACATCACAATTTCTGTAAAACAGCGGTTATTTTAAATTCTTACTATGATTTTATATAAAATACTGTTTTCCACTGCTAGGGCTTTGTATTAAGGGTATATACAAATGTGCAGTGCTGCCTTTGGTTATAACCAATACCTGATACACCCAAAGAAGCGTCACCCTATATGGTTGTAGAACAGTGGTATGTCCACTAGCTTCCTAAGATTCCACCCTGTTTACTCTCATGCCATTGTTCTGTAGTGCTGTCCTAACAACAGTAACTGTATCATAGCATGTACTATTTCACATTCTTATATTCTTAATGATTTACAAAAGGATTTTGATACCTATTCTCTGCCACTGTACTTTCCTGCTTCAATCTTATGATGTTGCTATCAGCCAGACTGTAAGGTCACAGTTACTGAACAATAAGATTAAGTCAGCGGGGTAATATTAGTTTTTAGCTGTAACCAAAAAGCAGTCTTTCTTCAAATAATGAATGGAATGCTGTGAAGGCTTCCAGCCTAGCTAGATAGAATTTTATAGATAAGTCTATGTCATTTGTAAATATCAATATAATCTACACGCTTGGTTTACAAATGTAAAAAGAACTGTATGTCATGATTAAACTATATGTTGTACTGAGCTTCAAAAATATCAACGCAGTGCACTCTGCTGGAAGAAAGCTGATAAGTCAAGCTTGGAGACAGGATGTCTGGGCCAGGAAATTCTTTCTATTGTCTTGATTTAAGAGATAATTACTAAGGTTTTACATGTATAATGTCTTTGATTACTGTGGCTTCCTGGCCAGGCACAGCTTACTAAGAAATGTACATTTTGAGTTTCTGTTAGCCCGAGAACTAAAGAAGTGATAAAAATGATGTAATGTGAAATGAGTTAGCAGTAATGGGTGTATATCAATTTAAGACTTTCTCAGAGAGAAAGATTTAAGCATTTTGGATTTTGTCTGAACCTGAGCACATCCACTCACCAGCACTCTGCCTTTGCTCTGTAAGTAAGATATTTATTTAGAACAGTGATTTCTCTTAGAGATAGATAGAAATACACAGATTATTCTAGCTGTTTTCTATATTTATGTCAGACTATTCTACAGCATTATTTTAAAGCATTTTCCTGTGATCTCTGAACTCTGTAAAGTCATTGTGTTGAAGTAATAAGTATTGTCTTGTGTTTTTATTATATATTATTAAATATGTTTAAACCTTTCAACTATGACTGTTTTGTGTAGAGATAATTTAAGCACTAGAGTACTTACATGTATTTGGGGATACTGTACTAAGCCACTCCAGAATAGCCTTAGCCCTGGGTTACACTTACTATTTGGATAACAGTAATATTACATAGTGAAATTGGTCACTCTTTGGGAAGGGCCTTATTAGTAGCTATTAAAAGTAGTTGGTGGCAGTGATTACCACCTTATAGCCTGGCAGGAGAGGAGCATAGCTGGAGAACCTGTACCAGCCTTTCCCAGGAGTTTCTATGTGTTTGTATATAACTCATATCTCAAAGTGTGTGTGTGTGTGTGTGTGTGTGTGTGTGTGTGTGTGTGTGTGTGTGTGTGTGTGTGTGTGTGTGTGTGTGTGTGTGTGTGTGTGTGTGTCTGTGTGTCAGCTACTTGGACAGGGACATGAAGCACTGGTTGGACAGAGAGGGTATTGGAGGTTTTGGCTTGACTACTTGGCTGAGATCTGAACCCTATAGCTGTGCTAGTGGGGATCTTATTGGGGATCTGGAGAGAAAGGGAGAAACCAGCCCTAGACTGATTGTGATCTTTGTGTGCTCTTAAGGGAAATTGTACTTTACTGTGTGTGTACTTGTTATCCTTCCCAATGTGCACACCCCTCAGTGGTGTTAGTGGTGAGGATCGAGGCTCCTTGATTACTGGGCCAGTGCACAGGCATCACATATTAATTTTTTGGCAGTGGTGGGATATCCACATCAAGTATTAATTGTTTGATAGTGGTGAGTTAGCCACATCACATAATAACTGGCTTGTAGTGGTGTGGATAGTGAATTCCTGTAGCTTGTGTACAGTGATCACTGAAGGTATTTTTGTACTCTAAATCAGCCATGCAGAGCACTCAGAATCAGATCAAAATTGTTTTATTTCTTTTGTTAGCTTAGTTAGTCAAGGAGAGCAGGCAAGCATGTCAGCAGAGGAGTATGGCAAGCTGACAAGGAGCCAGCTGGCTGAGATGTGCCAGGCTAAAGTACTGGTGCATGGAAACCTGACTGAGGCAGAGATGATTGCAGCTTTGGTCACAGCTGCATCAGAAAATAGCAATCAGGAGAATGATCAGACTGGCCGTGGAGATGTACAACACTCGGTGAATGGACAGCTCAGCCTTTCTGCAGAGGACTTAAAAATCCATCTGGAGCTAAAGAGATGAGTTGGAGGCCAGGCATTTGGAAATGGAAGCTGTGGAGAAGAAGAGGCAGAGGCAGCACGAAAAGGAGATGCTGACTCTTTGCCTGAGACATGGAGGTAATGGGGAAAGGAGTAACTGGACCCCAGAAGCACAAAAGGTCAGTAAATTTCTTCCGCAGTTTACAGAGGGGGATAATTTTGATAGTTTCATTCATATCTTTGAGAGGGTATGTAAACAGTATGAGGTTGATCAAAGGCTCTGGGTATGGTTTCTGACCACCTTACTCTGTGGTAAAGTTGTAAATATACTTTCCAAATTATCTGATGTTGACTGTTTTAACTATAATGCAGTAAAGAATTTTGGTTAGAATTTTTTAAGCTAACACCTGATACTTATAGGAAAAAGTTTTGTGAGCATAGACGCAAGGCAGATGAAAGTGTGTGCGAATATGTTGCTGAACTGAGCACTTATTTTCATAGGTGGGTGAGTGGATGCCAGATCACCACTTTTGAAGGGCTGGCAGACCTTTTGGTGAGGGACCAAGTCCTTAGCACCTTGCATGATGACATGAGGATCTGATTAACTGACAGACAATGTGCTACTTCAGATGAGCTGGGGAAGAAGGGAGACCTATACCTAGCAAACAGGGCATCCCTGCACAGGAAAGGGATACCCAGTGCTGCTCATAGGTTCATAGATTCATAGGTAGGTACTAGGCTATTGGCCCTAGGGCCTATATAAACCTACCTAAAAAGGTACCCTGGCTTTCGCCACCCAAGAAAATGATTTTCCTGTGCTCCTGTTGAGCAGAGCCACAGAGGTGATCCCCGGTGTGAATTTCCTATTTCCCATCCAATCATCAAGATTTTATTGAAGAGTGCTAATGAGGAGCTTTGTTTGATATAGATAGGTAGTTTGTTCCAGAGTATGGGAAGTCTGTGGGATGGGAATCTATCCCTCCAGCATGTTCTGTTTATTGTAGTGACAAGGTTTAGGTCCCTAGAGCATGTAACTTGGAGGGATTGGGATTTCTTTAAGTGAAGCATGTCCAACAGCTCTGGATTTGACATAGCTTTGTATGTTAGGAAGAGATTGCCTCTGAGTAGGTGATATGCGATGGAGTAAAGCTGGAGTTTTTTGATATGGTCTGCGTAGGGCATCTGTTTGAGGCCTCTTTGTGAGGTATTTCTGCGGTCTTTCCAGTTGTTGTAAATGCCTTGTGAGGTACATACCAAAAGGGGCATTGTACTCCATAATGGGTCTAATCAGTGACTAGTAGAGGGGAACAATGACCTGTTTTTTCCTGTATGAGAAACCTTTTGTGATGAGGTGTGCCACATAGAAGGATTTCCTGACTACTGTGGTGATGTGATTATCAAAGGAGAGACTACTGTCCATCTGTGTCCCAAGGTCTCTTACCACACTTTCAGTGTTAAGGAGACTACCACCTATGTTGTAGCTCATGGGTACAGAGTTTTTACCAAAGGAGATGACAATGCACTTTTTGGCAATGAGCTTGAAGCCATGGCTTTGACATTAGGCATCTGTCTCCATGAGGCCCTTTTGTAGGATGTCCACATCATTAGGACTTTTGATTATGGCTTCTAGTTTGGAGCCACCATTAGCCAAAGACCTTCTGTGATCACCTGTACTTTAGAAAAGTAGATACCAAACAGGAGAGGACCCAGGACTGAACCCTGTGGTACTCCACTTGTCAATGGTCTGAAGTCGGATTTGGAGTCTGCTACTTTCACAGTGTGGGTTCTGTCAGTGAGCCAGTTGGCAACCCATTTTTTGACATAGGGATTTATACCTAGTTTAGAGAGTTTATTCATAATTCCAGAGTGGGGGATGGTGTCAAAAGCCTTGGTGAGATCTAGATAGGCTGTGTGAACCACCTTACATTAGTATACGGCTTTGATGACTGCTTCAAAGAAGTCTATCAGGTTTAGGAGACATGATCTGCTTTTTACAAACCCAAACTGGGTGGGGTCCAGAGTTTGGAGATTACCAATGCCTTTGTGTATAAGATCCATGATGATACGTTCCATGACCTTGCAGACCAGGCTTGTTAGGCTAATGGGGCGGTAGTTCCCGGGGTCCATGGTGGCTCCCCCTTTGTAGAGTGGGATAACCATTGCTGTGCACCATTTAGTGGGCACAAAGCCTGAGGTGAGGCTATGATTGAACATGGTGCTTAAGTGGGGTGCCAGTTCATTCTGCAGTTTGTGTAGAACGTAGCCTGGGATGTTGTTAGGTCCCATGGATGCTGTGTTCTTGGCTTTGGAGAGTGTGGTTTTTACCTGTGCAGCCGTGATTACAGGAACTTTGCATTCTTCTGGTATAGAGATGGGCCCTTTAGGGGTTGAGAGGGGGGGAGGGGTAAAGTTAGCACTGAACCTATCTGCCAGGATGTTGGCAATATCAGTTGGTTCTGTATATTTAGTGCCATTGTGCTGTAACTCAGAGCAGATCTGAATTTTGCCATTGAGATTCTTGACATAGCTATAGAATGCTTTGTGGTTGTCTTTAGAATCAGTTGTGATTTTGTTTTCATAACTAGCTTTGGAGGATTTTATGAGGGATCTCATTTTGTTATTGAGGCTGACCAGGGAGTTCCTCCAATCATGGGATTTTACTCTTTTTTGCAACAGTTTCTTTCTTCTGTTGTAGAGATTGTTTGTTGCAGGGGACCATCAGATTGGCCTCCTTTTTTGGAGGATAGCATCTTGGTTCTGTTAGGGATTGCACAATCCATGCACTTGTGTAAGTGCTTATAAAGTGCATTTGTGAAGGATTCAGCAGTTGTACCTCTATTGTCCATCTGCATGGGTGTCGTGAAGTTTGCCACTTCTGTCTTAAGAAGCGTGAAGTTGGCTTTGGAGAAATTTTTTACGGTGGTTTCCCTAATGGGGGGGTGGGGGTGGGATGTGGATGTCTAGGGTGATTAGTTTGTGGTCAGATATGACCAAGGAGGCATTGACGTCTGGTGTGGAACACCGGTCGCCCATGTTGGTAATGACCAGGTCTAGGATATTGCTGCCCCTGGAGGGGGTGTGGGTAATTTGATCCAAGGCATTGGAATTTATGAATTCCAGAAAACGTTGAGCAAAAGAGTTGGTACATGAGTAGTTTTCACAGTTAATGGCGGGGTAGTTGAAATCACCCATTATTAGGGTATTGGGTTGTACCCTAATATTTTCCAGTGTATCAAGAAATGAGGAATGGGAATCCTGGGGCATGATGGAGGATCTTTAGCAAGTTACAATTTGGACTGTGGTCTTGCCCAGAGTTAGTTGCACTTGGATAATCTCGGATGCATTATGCTGAGCAACTAGCCTGGAGGTGTGGATATCCTTAATGAATATGGACACGCTTCCATCTTTAGTGTTTCGGTCCAGGTTAGGTGGCTGAAAGGTGTGGTATGAATTATAGCCTGGTAATGCAGGGGTGCTCTCTGGAGCCTTGAACCAGGTCTCTGTCACTGTACAGATGGTGATGTTCTCCATTTTAAGGAGTGCCTCAAGTGAATGCATTTTGAGGTTTAGACTTCTAGCATTGAGTAGCATTACCTTCAGATGTTGCTTGCTTGTACCTGTTAAGGTGGTGAATTTGTCATTTGAACCTTGCCTAAAAAGGCACTATAGGGGCGGCAAGAGCCTTAGCCAGTATCCGGAATCCCAAGGGAGACAGGTGCAGGCCATCTCTGGCAAAGCGTTGTGGTCTGTCGATCATGTCATCCCAGGTAGACAGATACTGGATCCCCTTAGAATGACACCAGAAGCGTAGCTAATTGTTGAAGTCAATCAATTTGTCCTTGTATTGTGGTATAATTCTGGGTGATGACAGGATGCTACTCAGGGCTAGGTTCATACCTGCCTGGGCTACAAGATCAGAGAGCTCCTTCATGTCTCTTTTCATGTGGTCCAGGGAGGTACATCTCAGGTCATTCACACCACCATGGACAATGACATGGTGGGGAGCCCAGACTGCCCCAACAGAATCTTCCAGTAGCAGGGGAAGCCACTAGTCCAGGTACATGTTGAGGACCTAGGGTTAAATGTTTTGAATGCAACCAGTGGAGCCATGTGGCATATAGATGTCCACGGAAGCAAGGTGGGGAACAAAAGGTGAGAGAGCCAGTAAGTGTGAAGGACAAAATGCCAACAGTAGGTTGTATTGAGACAACAAGGGTACCAAACTCCCTCCAGAGGTTATATCCTTCCATAGTGAATGGAAAAGAGGCCATTGCTAAGAGAGACACAGTCTCTGACATAACCATTGTGAAGCCAGCAATGGTTACAGAGGAGTACTACTTGCCTGGGCAGCCTACTCTAGTCAGAGCTTTAGGATGGACTCCATTCCAAATACCTTTGGCTAGGTATCACCTTGACTGGGAGGGTGGAAAAGAAGTCAGCAATTAGGTGTGTTTGTGGATATCCCTACAAATGTCCTGATAGGGAATGATTTTGATAATGCAGTACCATGTGCTCATGCAGTTACATGCAGTCAGGCTTGGAGACAAGCATGTGGTCTGGTAGCCTGGGGGAGACCCAGACAGACCACACATTTTTAGCCAGGACTGGTGAGGTGGTTACGTCAGGGAGGGAGCTACACTGTAGCAGTGAGACTGAAGGTGAGCCACAGATGCTTGTGGATAATGATGGTCCCTTGGACAGAGTGACTACAAAGGCAGAGGTGAGTAGTAGGACCCAGGCTGACAGTGAGGCACCGCTGCCAGAGGATGCAAGACATCCTGTGGAAGGGGAGCTGGGAAGTGTTACAGAGAGAGAGAGAAGTGAGACAGGCTCAGCTCTCAGACCCTACATTACAAGGCCTGAGGCAGGTAGCTAGTGAGGCACCTGATTCTCAAGGGAAGGGGCAATCTGTATACTGGGACAATGGGTTACTGTATAGAGAGTAAACCCCTGAGAGAGACCTAGAAGGTGAGAGAATACAGCAGTTGGTAGTGCCTAGATCCTACCATCTGGGGCTTCTAGCCATAGCCCATGATATTCCCTTTGCAGGTCATATGGGCATAAAACATACAAAGAGACATATTATGCAGAACTTCTACTGGCCTGGAATTTCCATAGATATAACAGGGTATTGCAGGACCTGTGAGCAGTGCCAAAAGGTAGGCAAGGCAGGAGACTAGGTGAAAGCTCCTTTGATGCCTTTGCCTGTGATTGAGGAGCCATTTTAGATGGTAGCTATGGATATTGTGGGGCCTCTGAGTACCCCAAGTTCCACAGGAAAAAAGTATATCCTAGTGGTAGTAGATTATGCTACAAGATACCCTGAGGCAGTGGCTTTGTCCTCCATTGAGGCAGAAAAGTTGGCAAATGCTTTAAGATTTTCAGCAGGGTAGGTTTCCTAAAAGAAACACAGCCACTGAGGATGCACAAGCCAGTGCATTTCTTTGTGCTGGTCCCAAGCATGATTAAATGGGGAGGGTTGCATCAGGAAGGGCATCCGGCGTAAAACCTCTGCCAAATTACTGATGCGGAGAACATTTCATAATTACATACTGGATCGGTCGAGGCCTGGGTTAACAACAACCGCTACCAGTACTGTTAGCCAACAGGGTGCTGGTGGAAATTGGGCTACTGTTGGCCAAAGAAGAAGAGGAGGGGGAAGGCATGCCTGAAGGTAGGAAGAGATGAGGAAGGTTAGGAGTGTAGTACTGAGGGTAGGAACTTTGAATGTTGTAAGTATGACTGGTATAGGGAGAGAGCTAGCTGATATGATGGAGAGAAGGAAGGTTGATATATTGTGCATGCAAGAGACCAGATGGAAGGGAAGTAAGGCCAAGTGTATAGGAGGTGGGTTCAAATTGTTCTATCATGGTGTGGATGGCAGAAGAAATGGGGTAGGGGTTATCCTAATGGAACAGTATGCCAAGAGTTTTTTGGAGGGGAAGAGAGTGTCTGATAGAGTGATGTTTATGAAGCTTGAAATTGATGGTGTAATGATGAATGTTATTAGTGCATATGCTCCACAAGTTGGGTGTGCGATGGATGAGAAAGAAAAATTTTGGAGTGAGTTGGATGAAGTGGTGGTGAGTGTACCCAAGGGTGAGAGACTAGTGATTGGAGCGGACATCAGTGGGCATGTTGGTGAAGTGAACAGAGGGGATGAAGAAGTGATGGGTAGGTATGGTGTTAAGGAGAGGAATGCAGAAGGTCAGATGATTGTGGATTTTGCGAAAAGGATGGACATGGCTGTGGTGAATACGTATTATAAGAAGAGGGAGGAGCATAGGGTGACGTACAAGAGTGGAGGAAGATGCACACAGGTGGATTATATCCTATGTAGGAGGGCCAGTCTAAAGGAGATTGGAGACTGTAAAGTGGTGACTGGGGAAAGTGTAGTTAAGCAGCATAGAATGGTGGTCTGCAGGATGATGTTGGTGATCAAGAAATGGAGGAGGAGTGTGAAAGCAGTGCCAAGGATTAAATGGTGGAAGTTAAAAAAGGGTGATTGTGAGGTGGAGTTCAGGGAAGAGTTAAGACAGGCATTGGGAGGCAAGAAGAGTTACCGAATAGCTGGGTAACTACAGCAGAGCTAGTAAGGGAGACTGCTAGGAAGGTGCTTGGTGTGACATCTGGACAGAGGAAGGAGGACAAGGAGACATGGTGGTGGAATGAGGAAGTACAGGAGAGTATACAGAGAAAGAGGCTGGCAAAGAAGAAGTGGGATTGTTAAAGAGATGAAGAAAGTAGACATGAGTATAAGGAGATGAGGCGCATGGCAAATAGAGAGGTGGCGAAGGCTAAGGATAAGGCATATAGAGAGTTCTATGAGAGATTGGACAGTAAAGAGGAAGAAAAGGACCTGTACTGATTGGCTAGACAGAGGGACAGAGCTGGGAAAGATGTGCAGCAGGTAAGGGTGATAAAGGACAATGAGGGAAATGTACTCACAAGTGAGGAGAGTGTGTTGAGCAGATGGAAAGAGTACTTTGAAGGGCTGATGAATGAAGAGAATGAGAGAGAGAGAAGGTTGGATGATGTGGGGATAGTGAATCAGGAAGTGAAGCAGATTAGCAAGGAGGAAGTAAGGACAGCTATGAAGAGGATGAAGAATGGAAAGGCTGTTGGCCCAGATGACATACCAGTGGAAGCATGGAGGTGCTTAGGAGAAATGGCAGTGGAATTTTTAACCAGATTGTTTAATGAAATTTTGGAAAGTCAGAGGATGCCTGAGGAGTGGAGAAAAAGTGTTTTGGTACCTATCTTTAAGAATAAGGGTGATGTGCAGAGCTGCAGTAACTACAGAGGGATAAAATTGATCAGTTACAGCTTGAAGTTATGGGAAAGAGTAGTGGAAGCTAGGTTAAGAAGGGAGGTGATGATTAGTGATCAGCAGTATGGTTTCATGCCAGGAAAGAGCACTACAGATGCAATATTTGCTCTGAGAGTGTTGTTGGAGAAATACAGAGAAGGTCAGAAGGAGTTGCATTGTGTCTTTGTGGACTTAGAGAAAGCATATGACAGGGTGCCTAGAGAGGAGTTGTGGTATTGTATGAAGAAGTCGGGAGTGGCAGAGAAGTATGTAAGAGTGGTACAGGATATGTACAAGGGTAGTGTGACATTGGTGAGGAAAGCGGTGGGAGTCACAGATACGTTTAAGGTGGAGGTGGGATTAAATCAAGGATCATCTCTGAGCCCTTTCTTATTTGCGGTGGTGATGGACTGGTTGACAGATGAGATTAGACAGGAGGCCCCGTGGACTATGATGTTTGCAGATGACATTGTGACATACAGTGAGAGTAGGGACCAGGTTGAGGAGACCCTGGAGAGGTGGAGATATGCTTTAGAGAGGAGAGGAATGAAGGTCAACAGGGTTAAAACAGAATATATGTGTGTAAATGAGAGGGAGGGTAGAGGAATGGTGAGGATGCAGGGAGTAGAGTTGGTAAAGGTGGATGAGTTTAAGTACTTGGGATTGACAGTTCAGAGTAATGGTGAGTGTGGAAGAGAGGTGAAGAAGAGAGTACAGGCAGGGTAGAATGGGTGGAGAAGAGTGTCAGGAGTGATTTGTGACAGACGGGTACCAATAAGAGTGAAAGGGAAGGTCTACAAGAGGGTAGTGACACCAGCTATGTTATATGGGTTGGAGACAGTAGCATTGACGAAAAGGCAGGAATCAGAGCTGGATGTGGCAGAGTTAAAGATGTTAAGATTTGCACTGGGTGTGACTAGGATGGACAGGATTAGGAATCAGTATATTAGAGGGTCAGCTCAGGTTGGACAGTTTGGAGACAAAGCAAGAGAGGCGAGATTGAGTTGGTTTAGACATGTGCTAAGGAGGGTTGCTGTGCATATTGGGAAAAGGATGCTAAGGATGGAGTTGCCAGGTAAGAAGAAAAGAGGAAGGTCTAAGATAAGGTTTATGGATGTGGTGAGAGAGGACATGCAGGCGGTTGGTGTGAAAGAGCATGATGCAGAGGACAGGAAGAAATGGAAACAGATGATCTGCTGTGGCGACCCCTAACAGGAACAGCCGAAAGAAGATGATGATGATGAGGTTTCCTGAAAGACATACTGACTGATAGAGGTGTCAATTTTTTGTCAGACCTGCTGGCTTGTCTTTAAAAGTATTGTGGGGTGAAGCACCTGAAGACTACCCCTACCATCTCCAGACTAAAGGTCTTGTTGATAGATTAAACTCTACACTTAAGTCCACGCTACGGGCATTTGCAAACCAGTTTAAGAGGGAGTGAGACAAACATTTGCCCCATCTGTTGTTTGCTTGCAGAGAGGTTCCCCAGCAATCTACAGGTTTTTCACCCTCTGAGTTGTTGTACGGGCATAGGGTGAGGTGGCCTCTAGATTTAATTTGTGATGAGTGGAAAGCTGAGTGTGACTCTCACAAGGAGCCTGTTGCAGCATATGTTCTAAACCTCAAGACAAGACTCAGGGAACTCATGCGGTTGGCCCAGGAGAACCTGGCAGAGGCCCAACACCAGGAAAAGGTCTGGTATGACAGGAATGCTCGGGCTAGAGAGTATGCTATAGGGCAGCAGGTGGTGGTTCTCATTCCTGTCAGACACAACAGGCTGCAAGCAGCTTGGGAGGAACCCTACAAGGTGGTAAGAAGGGTAAGTGATGTTAACTACATGGTGGAGCTGCTAGGCTGGAGGCAGGAGCATAAATTGTACCATGTTGACATGATGAAACCTTACCTGACAGAGAGGCCCTTGTGCAGAGTATTTGCAGTGGACTGTAGGAGGAGTGTGAGGGAGAACTGCTGACTGAGCTCCTCAGTGAGGCTCAGACTGACACCTCAGTGGAAGGGGTAGCAATGTTCCAGCAGCTATCTCCTACCCAGGTTTGAGAAACCCAAGCAGTGTTACAGGAGTTTGGGGACATGTTCACTGGGAAACCAGGCTACACCTACCTGTTGCAGCACGAGGTGGATACAGGACCTCAAAGGCCTATTAGGCAGGCCCCTTACAGTGTGCCTGAGAGAGTCAAGCAGACTCTGAGGGAGGAGATATAGGAAATGTTGGAACTAGGGGTAATTCAAGAGTCCAACACTCCCTGGGCCTTCCCAGTGGTGCTGGTGCCAAAGAAGGATAGCAGCACCAGGTTTTGTGTGGATTACAGGAAATTAAATAGTCACACAGAGTCAGATCCTTACCCCATGCCTAGGATAGATGAAGCCCTAGGGAAGCTGGGACATTCCAGAGGCTGGTAGACCATATCCTAGCAGGAGCAGGAGGGTTTGCCTTTGCTTATCTAGATGATATTACCATCTACAGGCATTCCTGGCAAGAGCACCTTCAACATGTGAGGGAGGTGCTGGGCAGACTACAGAGGGCAGGGTTGACCATTAAGCCGAGCAAATATCATTTGGGTATGGTAGAGGTCTCCTACCTGGGACATAGAGTGGGGAGTGGCAAGATCAGGCCAGAACCTGCCAAAGTGGAAGCCACTCAGGCACGGCCTGCACCTGCTACCAAAAAGCAGGTGAGGGCATTCTTAGGTACAGAAGGGTATTTCAGAAAGCTCATCCCTGGTTATAGTACCATAGCTATTCCCCTCACAAACCCAACAAGGAAAAATAGGCCAGGTAAGGTAGTGTGGACCACAGCATGTGAGCAGGCATTAGGAGGACCCCCCCCCCTGTGTTAGCCAATCCAGATTACAGCAAATAATTTGTTGTGCTGGTGGATGCTCTGAACCATGGGGTGGGGGGCTGTACTTAGCCAGATTTCTTCAGTGGGAGAAGAGCACCCAGTGATTTATATTAGTCGTATGCTCCAGTCCAGGGAGGAATGCTATGCAGCTGTAGAAAAAATGTCTAGCCATAGTATGGGCACTGCAGAAACTTCAGCCTTATCTGTATGGAAGGAAATTCACTGTAGTTACAGATCACAATCCCCTAACATGGTTACATCGAGCCAGCCAGCGAAATGCCAAGTTGCTAAGATGAAGCCTAGGTTTGCAAGCATATGATATGCCAGTGCAGCACCACAGTGGGGTTACCAGTGCCAACGCAGATGGGCTCTCAAGACAGGGAATGGGGTAAGGTATACTTAGACAGACCTAACCCTCTCAAGAAGAATTTCTCAAGGGTCACTTGAAAATCTAGCTTGAGTTCTCCGGGGGGGGGTATGTGAAGGCTGCCAGCCTAGCTAGATAGAATTTTGTAGATAATTCTATGTCATTTGTAAATATTAATATAATCCACAGGCTTGGTTTACAAATGTAAAGAGAACTATATGTTATGATTAAACTATATGTTGTACTGAGCTTCAAAAATGTAACCACAGTGCACTCTACTGGAAGAAAGCTGATAAGTCAAGCATTGTATGACTGTTTGATCTCAAGCTCAGAGACAGGATGTCTGGGCCAGGAAATTCTTTCTATTGTCTTGATTTAAGAGATAATTACTAAGGTTTTACATGTATAATGTCTTGTATTGCTGTGGCTTCCTGCCCATGTGCAGCTTACTAATAAATGTAAATTCTGAGTTTCTGTTAGCCTAGGAGCTAAAGAAGTGATAAAAATTATGTAATGTGAAATGGATGTTTAAGAATTTAAGACTTTCTCAAAGAGGAATATTTGTACTGGGTGTTTAAGAATTTAAGACTTTCTCAGAGAGAAAGATCTGAGCATTTTGGATTTTGTCTGAACCTGAACACATCAACTCACCAGCACTCTGCCTTTGCTCTGTAAGTAAGATATTTATTTATAACAGTGATTTCTCTTAGAGATAAATAGAAATATCGAGATTAGTTTAGCTGTTTTCTATATTTATTTCAGACTATTTTACAGTATTATTTTAAAGCATTTTCATGTGATTTCTGAACTCTGTAATGTCATTGTGTTGAAGTAATAAATATTGTCTTGAGTTTTTATTATTTATTATTAAATATTTTTAAACCTTTCAACTGTGGCTGCTTTGTGTAGAGATAATTTAAGCTCTAGAGTACTTGCATGCATTTGGTGATACTGTACGAAGCCACTCCAGAATAGCCTTAACCCTGGGTTACACTTACTATTTGGATAACAGTAATATTACACAGTGGAATTGGTCACTTTTTGGAAAGGGCCTTATTAGTAGCTCATAAGAGTAGTTGGTGGCAGTGATTACTACCTTGTAGCCTGGCAGGAGGGGGCATAGCTGACGAACCTGTGCCAGCCGACCCTAGGAGTGTCTGTGTATTTGCATATAACTCATATCTCAAACTGTGTGTGCGTGTCAGCTACTTTGGCAGGGACATGAAGTACTGGTTGGACAGAGAGGATACTACAGGTTTTGACCTGACTACTCGGCTGAGATCTATAGCTATAGAGACCTATAGCTGTGCCATTGGGGTGTCTTAGTGGGGATCTGGAGAGAAAGGGAGAAACCAGCCCCAGACTGACTGTGATCTCTGTGTGCTCTTAAGGGAAATTGTACTGTACTGTGTGTGTACTTGTTATCCTTCCCAATATGCACAGCCCTCACTGGTGCTAGTGGTCAGGATTGAGGCTCCTTGATTACTGGGCCAGTGCACAGGCGTCACAAATGCCAACAGTTATATTTCACCAGTTCTTTGTAATTACTGTTATATGCTTCATTGTGTGGCTCAGTCTGTAACCTGATTAACAAATATAAATAAATAATTAAATGCACAAGATGCAAGCTTTCTTACATAAGGATAGAGGGCTCCCTAGCTATATGTATAATAATACAGTCAATTATTAAATGCATCATACATCACATTTGACAAATTATGATATTGAATGTGTGTTAGCAAATAAATCTACACAAAACATAAAGATTTACACATGGAAATTCAGATAAAAGTTGTTGGACAGACATTTATCTTCAATGAAATACTAAACAACCTCATAAATTGCCTATGCTACATTAAAAAAAATGATGATCGTAATTTTGCAAAGGGAAATGGATGGCAAACTGATAACAGAAACATAGTTACTAGGTAACTCCTCCAAAGGAGGACATTCATAGGACTACAGCACCAACTCGCTTTAAAGTACAACACAGTACAGTATCAGCGATCCAGCTGCATACTGTGGGAGTAGAACCCACAACCTTCTGCATCAAAAGCAAGTATACTACCTGTTGTGCTAATAACAATTACAAATGATTTAGCATAAGTAGCAGTAAACTTCTCTTCCCCTGAAGCTCTCAGCTCCATGTAAAATCCACTTGACACTCAACTAAATCTCTGAACTTCGCAGCACAAGATATCTGGAAAAAGCCAAAATTTATTTGGGGAGGGGAGGCAAAGGCCCAAAACCAGGAACACATTTTAAATATTGCTTGTATAATCTTAGAAAGTTGCTAAAATAAAGTGTTATGTGTTAACATGTGTTTGCTGAAAGATAGGAAGACTGAAACTTAAAGGGCTATCATTCTTTAGTGAATTCAGTTATCACTGATTTGCCAGAAAACTACAAATTTTAAGAGGAACAGACCAAAAGTATGAGCCAAATATTCTGTGAAAATCTGGACATTTGAGAGCTATGGACTCAACTCCCTGAAGCACAAGTGGTGGTATGGGTGCAGAATTAAGGCTCTTGCTTGAGCCTGAGTAGCACTAACCACCAGGTATACCTACACACATTAGTAATTAAAAAAAACTTTTAAAGGACTCTATAAAGGAGTTCTTAAAGCAGTATATTGCATTCTATTAAACAAGAGTTTATGCACCACATAGTTCATCTCAAATATACATAACCATAATTCATATAAAAATCTTAAATACTAGTTAAGCTGTTATTTCTTTTGAACAAAGAGTTAATTATATACATATATATATGTATTCTAAAAACATGTCACACTAAAACCTATTTTGAAGAGAAAGCAGCAATGAGTATAATAGAGAATAAGAACTCTTATATGTGATAAAACATGTATGATGTAAATATATGTTACTAATTGACTGATTGATTGTTAGGATTGGATAGGTAGGCTGTGTCATGTGTTTTTGAATTTTTAACTATAACAAATGTGAAGTCTTAATATGAATTTTATTAACACTGAAGAAGGACATATTTGTCTGAAAGCTTTGTTTTATTAAAAAGGATTTACACAACTCTGTGGAACTTGCTTTTGTTAGTATTTGGACTTTTTGTTTGCCAGCTCCACTTTATCTTTGGTTCACTTTTTTGCTTTTTGACAGTTCTATGGTTCCGGCACCCATGACTATGGAGGATCAGGAAAGCAGATTTGTAGACATCAGGAGTCATGCAGTAGAATTAAAATCATGTTACTGAGTCTTTGCTTACCATTCCTAATTGGTGTGATTGGGTCAATACTAGTCAGGAAAGTTGCTTTTTCTTATGTCTATTTTTGATGGCTGGAGACTCAGCATGCAGACTTCCCTGAGGGGTTCATCTAGCAGTCTTTTGGTAAGGTAATTATGCCTGCTGGGGGAAACGTACATTTTACTTTTTAAAACAAGCTAGTTTAACACTTATTGCAGCATATCTGAATTCACATATTATTGATATACTGTCACATATACAGTTCCTAGACTAAGTTGACAGATTCATGGCACTTGCACACTCCACAGCTTCTATACATATCCATGTAAAAGAAACAATGGTATACAACAGGCATTTGCTTACTTATGTATGGAATAATCTTGACTACAAAACATGGTTCCACAGATTCTTCATGTGCATAATGAATGTATTACTTGACCAGGTCTTCTTGAAGGAGCATATTAGGGCTGATTTCACTTCAGAAAGTGAAGGAAGAGCCCAGAAATTGTACAACAGACAGGACTACCTCAAGATATTCAGTGACATCTGGCACGGACTGAAGAAGAGATGGGAACATATTTTCTGAGTTTGAAATAATTGCTAATAGTATAATGGGATGAAGGCTCCTCCATAAGTCTGAGTTTAAATTAAATTATTTTATATCTTAACTCTTCATGACCTAATCAGCACTGACCACTTATAGCTCCTGATGCTTGAAGCCTATTATATACGTCTACTGAGTCCCAAAACATTTCTGACAAGAGTAATTGTTCCAAAACATGCCTCAAGGAAATGTTAATATCTCAGAAACCACAAAAACTGTGGGAAAATGTAAAACTACATCACTGTAGGGAAGCTAAATTCCAAAGGGACATTCATTTAAAAATTACAAAACTTAATACTAAAATGCCATATTTTGTTGCTCTCCATAAAAATATTCTAAACAAAGAGTTAGTATGTAGAAGAACAGCTAGCAAGTATTGCAGGTGCCAGGCAAGCAAGCTAGGTTAATCCAACGAAAAAATGCCAGCAAAGAGTTGTAATCTTACCTGCTAGACCAAGTATTATAAACAAAGCTGTTCACCCAGATGCCGACATACTGATATTGCCCTGCAAGTCGCCTCTACTGCACTTCTTTCAATCGTTCTTCAGTTCCATCCAGGTATCACAGGAGGTAGAGCCTGTCCTGACACTCAGTGGGAAAATGGCAGAGGAGCTTATTCTGAATGGGCCACAAATCCATTGTAGGACTCACTCACTCACTCCCACTCATACAACAAAACCATCTGTGGGCAATATAGTGGACATCATTCTGAATATAGTTACAGAAAAATGGTAATTTTGCTTATGATTTTAAAAGGATTTACAAACAACACTAAATGTCTGTCAAATCAGAGAATCTGGATTCCAGCTATCTAGCTTTGCTCATTTTTATGCTGAGTCCATGATGTCACAGTGTATTAAGATGTACCTGTCATTATTGCATGGTTTTGTGATATCATTTAGAAACATTTTAACAGGATCATCTAGGAATTACATACACACACACACACACACACACACACACACACACACACACACACACACACACACACACACACACACACACACACACACACACACAATAAAAAGCGGTACAGTTTAAGAGCAACTAGTGGCAAAGGGAGCATGAAAGAAAGTGCTCTCTTTAAAGTTAACTTATTTTTTATAGTAAGACCTGAAAGAGGCGACAAAAGATGGGTTCCCTTTTTTTAAAGATTTCATGTTAAGTTGGTAAAGAGGTACATTTCTATTTATGGAAAATACGCTAAAAATGCAACATGGTTTAACGAGGCATTGAAACTGAGCACACATTATTTCAATCTCTCTCTCTCTCTCTCTCTCTCTCTATAGTGCTATTGTTGCTGTAGTAAATTTAATGAGTGGACAGAACTTACACAATAGTGCCACAATGAATATATTCAGCAAGGGAACACATTGGTAATAACATCTTTCAGAACTTGTCAGCATCTCAGCACCCCTTCAGAAATAATGACACCAACACGTTGCTTATTAAATTTGCTGACAGAAATGGAAACCATTTTGCTATGTCCCTCAAGGCAGATTGTAACTGTAGTGATAGTTGAAAAGGACTGGTAGGGCATTCAGTGTGTTGTAATTCATATATAATCAGTTACTAAATAGACCTGTCTTATTTAAGAGCATGTGGTTCAAAACCATACAAGATATGCCGTTACAGGAATACATGTATTCAAGCTGCCATCCAATAATTCACATTGCCTCATTTTAAATAACTATTAAGTGACATTCCTTCAGATGAAAGGGCAAAGGAAATAGGCTAATGGTTCAGTTCTGTGCAGCTCTGATTTTTTTCACAGTACTGAGGCTTAGAACTCTTTCAAGAAATCATCAAACAGAGCACTGTCTGATGAATTGGTACCATAGTAAAAAATTATAATGCAGGATGGAAGGCTATTAGCATTCCAAGCTACTAGAATTTAAATTTCAAGAAATGCTCTTTACTGAGCACAGTGAAAGTCAGTTTTCAGGAGTGTATGCAATAAAGCAGGCATTACTGTAAGCATATTCCATTACATAATAATTTATTTTGTATGCTTTTATGAATATATATCAGTTTCTCTCTCTAAATATATGTATATATATATATATATATATATATATATATATATATATATATATATATATATATATATATATATATAATACTTAACACCGAAAGTGTGACAAGAGACCTTGGGACACAGGTGGACATTAGTTTCTCGTTTGATAATCACATCGCCACAGAAGTCAGAAAATCCTTCTACGTTGCACACCTTATCACAAAAGGTTTCTCATCCAGGAAAAAAGAGGTCATTGTTCTCCTCTACTCGTCACTCATTAGACCCATTATAGAGTACAACACCCCTTTTGGTATGTACCTCACAAGACATCTACAACAACTGGAAAGGCCGCAGAAATACCTCATGAAGACGATTACCAGCCTCAAACAGATGCCCTACACAGACCGTCTCAAAAAACTGCAGCTTTACTCAGTCGCATATCGCCTACTCAGAGGCGATCTCTGCCTAACACACAAAGCTATGTCAAACCCAGAGCATTTAGACATGCTGCACTTAATGACATCCCAATCCCTACGAGCTACACACTCTAGGGACCTAAACCTTGTCACCACAATAAACAGAACATGCTGGAGCGATAGATTCCTGTCCCAGAGACTTCCCATCCTCTGGAACAAACTACCTATCTATATCAAACAAAGCTCTTCATTAGCACTCTTCAAGAAAAATCTTGATGATTGAATGGGAAATAGGAAATTCACCCCAGAGATCACTTCTGTGGCTCTGCTCGACAGTGGCACAGGAAAATAATTTTCTTGGGTGGCGAAAGCCAGGGTACCTTTTGGCTAGGTTTATATAGGCCCTAGGACCAATAGCCTAGTACCTACCTATGAACCTATATATAGATATAGATATAGATATATATATAGCTTACCCGCTTAACTGAATAAAGTACTGGAAAATTCAACAACGTTTCCTTATTCCTCCCAAAGGGAGGGTATCAGAGAGGGAGAGAGAGAGAGAGAGAGAGAGAGCGAGAGTATCCTAGATTGCTTGCTAAAATGTTTTTATCTGGACTAATCCTTTATATTTTATTTCTTGTTCATCCTGTCACCCTCTGGGTCACAGGTGGGATACCAGACTTCACTTGATCCCTCTGGATTACCTCTGTTATATATAATATATAAAGATAGATATAGATTTAGACATGTACGCGCATGCATATACATGCACACACACACACACACACACACACACACACACACACACACACACACACACACACACACACACACACACACACACACTATGTGCACATGGACGTACACATACACACAAGTACTGGAGCACAATACATCGATGCTGACACTTTACAAACAAACTGACATAAAAGGGTATCAAACATCAGCAGTTTCCTTCTCTGGTCACTTAACCTTAACACTATAACATTTACTTTAGACAAAATTTGTAGCCGTGTGTGTGTGTGTGTGTGTGTGTGTGTGTGTGTGTGTCTCTCTCTCTCTCTATATATATATATATATATATATATATATATATATATAATGTATATATATATATATATATATATATATATATAATGTATAGATATATATATATATATATATATATATATATATATATATATATATAGATAGATAGATATATAGATAGATATATAGATAGATATATAGATATATATACATATAGATATATATATACATATATGTGTGAGTGTGTTGAGGAGATGGAAAGAGTACTTTGAGGGGTTGATGAATGAATAGAATGAGAGGGAGAGAAGGGTTGATGATGTAGGGATAGTAAATCATGAAATACAGTGGATTAGCAAGGAGGAACTAAGGATAGCTATGAAGAGAATGAAGAATGGAAAGGCTGTTGGCCCAGATGACATACCTGTGGAAGCATGGAGGTGTTTAAGTTAAATGGCAGTGGAGTTTTTAATCAGATTGTTTAATGAAATCTTGGAAAGTGAGAGGATGCCTGAGGAATGGAGAAAAAGTGCTTTGGTACCGATTTTTATGACTAAGGGTGATGTGCAGAGCTGTAGTAACTACAGAGGGATTAAATTGATCAGTCACAGCATGAAGTTATGGGAAAGAGTAGTGGAAGCTAGGTTAAGAAGGGATGTGCTGATTAGTGATCAGCAGTATGGTTTCATGCCAGGAAAGAGCACTACAGATGCGATGTTTGCTCTGAGAGTGTTGATGGAGAAGTACAGAGAATGTCAGAAGGAGTTGCATTGTGTTTTTGTAGACTTAGAGAATGCATAGACAGGGTGCCTAGAGAGGAGTTGTGGTATTGTATGAGGAAGTCATGAGTGTCAGAGAAGTATGTAAGAGTGGTACAGGATATGTACGAGGGTAGTGTGACAGCGGTGTGGTCTGCAGTGGGAGTGACGGATGCATTTAAGGTGGAGGTGGGGTTACATCAAGGATCAGCTCTGAGCCCTTTCTTATTTGCAATGCTGATGGACAGGTTGACAGACAAGCTCAGGCAGGAGTCCCCATGGACTATGATGTTTGCAGATGACATTGTGATCTGTAGTGAGAGTAGGGAACAGGTAGAGGAGACCCTGGAGAGATGGAGATATGCTCTAGAGAGAAGAGGAATAAAGGTCAGCAGGACAGAATATATGTGTGTGAATAAGAGGGAAGATAGAGGAATGGTGAGGATGCAAGGAGTAGAGGTGGCGGAGGTGGATG